>NC_136009.1:22661958-22961958 GCF_048128805.1 Centroberyx gerrardi
AATTTCAGATCATGATTTTTTTCACCCAAAGTCAATACGTAATGGTTTGGAATGAGAGTGTGCAATTAATCTTCATCACTCATTCAATTTGTTGGTCAGATCTAATCAACCTCACAGTTGCAAAGTCTGACTTTTAGCTGGTTAATTCAACAACAACAATGGAGCTATGATTTGAAGAAGTCACAGTAAACACTGAAACATTGTGAGACTTAAAAGAAGTTACTCTTAAGAACAAATTTAGGAACTTTAACATTTAGGAACAATTGTGTTAAGCGCTGGGGGATAAAAACAAAATTCTAAATGTAAATGTATGTATTCCTTTACATAATGACGGATGCTTTACTATAGGTCATGGATGAATGAGATGGAGATATTTGAAAGGTAGTAAAGCTTTCTAGGAACATGTTGGATGTGTTTCATGTCCTGTTGCACTTGAGATTAAGCCTGCAGCGGCTTAATCTCTTAATGTCTGTACATAACAGTTTCGCTAATACCTCTAAGAACTGTTTCTTTTTTGAGAAATGATTCAATGTTTTCATGGCTGACAGCTTGGTGCCATATTTAAGTTGAGACAAAAAAAAAACATGCACATAGGCACAGGCGCAGACACACACACACACATACACACACAAGTGGGGAGAGATTATGGTCAGCCAGAGATACATGAGGTGTTTAGTTGGTATGTTAAATATCCGAATAATTTTAAATGCAGAATTCAATACACTTACAAAGGATAACAGGTGTAGCTTACAACATATCCTCATATTAATGCTTCTCATGTACACTGTGTGTGTGTGTGTGTGTGTGTGTGTGCGCCTGCGTACACGTGTACTTGTGAATGTACGGGTGGATTCAAAAATGTATGTGTGCATGGCATGCGTATGTGTGGGTATGTGCGTCTGTGAGCATGTGTGTGCTTGTATATGGGCACATTGGTGTGTGTATGCGATTGTATGATTCTGGGTGTGTATGTGTGTCCATGCATTTGTGTGTAATGTATGTGGTGGGCTATGAGATCATGCCAGTGACATCAACTGATTGAGCTCACTCTGCATCCTATCCCCATGTGCTGCTCCTCCTATAGTGGGTGGGGGGCAGGGTGCTATCTGCGGCCTTGTAAAGTGACAGGACCAGCTGGGGAATGAAATCCAGTAAGACAGGCAGTTGGTCTGCGGGACACAGACCACGTTCCCCCCATAGTGCTCTGTTACAGCACACTGCAACACTGCTCTGCTAGAGGAAACCCACTCAGGATTCAGCCTGACCACTGCCAAACATCAGAAGCTCTACAACAACAACCAGATATCGCTCTGCCAGTGACACTGATCATGCTTTCAGTGGCTTGTTCAAGAACCCTGGAGATCAATCAGCAACCATTATCATTAGCGAACCTCTCCATGCTCCAAGTGTTGGTGATTCAGCTAATCGCATGCTGACATCTTTTTATAGCCGACAGAACCATCAGCACTGTGAGGACCATGGGCGGGAAGCAATCTCGTACTTTCTCCAAAGAAGAGTTGAACGAGGTGAGCGTGAGTCAAGGGAGGAGGAGTACCGGGAGAGACGACCACCCCAGCCTGTCCTCGGCCGCCGAGAGGATCCGCAGACACACCACCGTGCACTTTGGCTACAGCACCCTCAGCCTGGCCATGCGGGGGCTGGACGAGCCCCCCACCGAGCTGTGGGAGCTCAGAGAGCTGGATAAGCTAAACTTGTCCATGAACTGCCTGTGTTCTCTGCCCCCTGCCCTGGGAGCTCTAGACAATCTGGTAGTCCTCAACCTGTGGGGCAACAACCTGTCCAGCCTCCCTCCTGAGATCGGCCTCCTGAAGAAACTGCGCGTGCTCTTCGCCTACCGCAACCGTCTGAGCGAGGTCCCCGAGGAGCTGGGCTCCTGCACCCGCCTGGAGGTGCTCAGCCTGGCCAACAACCAGATCACAGGCCTCCCCGGCAGCTTGGCGGCCATGCGCAATCTGACCAAGCTCAACCTTAGCTACAACCGCATGCCGCACATCCCCACCTGCATCTACAGCATGAAGGGCCTGGTTTTCCTACACCTGGCCTGCAACCGACTGGAGACCATCGCGGACCAGATCCAGGACCTGGTCAACCTGAAGATCCTCATCGTGGAGGGAAACAGTATCCACACATTGCCTAAGACCCTGTGCTTCCTGGAGTCTCTGGAACTCCTTAATGTTGACTTCAATGACCTGCAGAGCGTGCCGGTGGAGATGTACCTGCTGAGCAAGCTGAGGAAGTTGGCCTGCCACCCACTGGATAAGGGACTCCATATCGTTCATAACCCCCTCCTTAAGCCCATTCAGGAGGTGCTGCAAGGAGGTCTCAGTGCCCTCTATAACTACCTCAGACCCTCGTGAGGGACACCTGCTGTGTGTGTGTGTGTGTGTGTGTGTGTGTGTGTGCGGGTGTGTGTGTGTGTCATAATATGTGATGTTGACACAATCTGGCTCTGGGCAGGTGGTAGTCACGCTGTGAGTCCTCTGTTGCCACAAGCTGACAAGATGCTATCACCCATTTCACCAAGACAGATGAACATTACTCAATATTAACATCACAGATGAGTATGTGTTATATGGGATTTTATGCTACACCATGTTTTGCATATCTTACAATATATGATCAATGATAATTTTATTATTTTAGAAAATGTAACATGAACTGTTGGTTATAAACAAACAAATATTAAGCGCCATGTCATGTTCAAAGTCATTTGTTAATCCACAGCAAAGGGTAAGGACAAGTCATTCAACTCACTCACAAATTCACAGGTCTACATTTGGGGGCCGATTACTGGCCAGTTGGTCTTGCTTGGCCCCTGGCAGTGAGGGGTATATGGGCTAAGTTCAGTTACAGCTCACCACTCTCTCTGTTGCAGCCAGGTCATGGGGATCAGGTGTGGAAAGTCAATGGAAAGAACAGTGGTGGGGGGCTTCAGATCTGCAACAGAACAGGGCCTTAGTCTCTGATTAAATGTTCCACTCCATCACATCGGAGCAATGCTGCTGGGTGGCAGCTCCTCTGAGGTTGTCATTGAAACGCCACCGATTTGAAACAGCAATGACAGGAGCTTTCTATGCTCGACATGCTCGACTTACAATTTCTCCACACAATAGTGTAAATGTAGACAGATCATTCAAATCAAACTTATGCGTGTTCAATTGCTTGCAAAAGTGGCCAATTTGCACCTGCGCTGACTGCGGCACCCAGAGTATTGTACCAAAATGCATAAAAAATAAAGCTGAATGGCAAATTCAGTAGAATACCCATGTTAACCCTTTAACTACTGTCATCCTGTCCCTGACTATAGGTTAGGGTTAGCCAGTTTAAGACTGTAGTTCTACTGAGCAAATTCCAGGTGTTAATGTGTGAAACTGTAAGGGTGTTGCTGAAAAATAACATGCATCTTCAGCAAACCTTTAAATGGATAAATACAGACAAATAAATGGATAAATAAAGATAAATAACTGGATATAAAATGGTTAAAAAAAAAAAGCATATATATATTAAAGTTTTTGCTTAATGACCCAGTTTCACACAAAGAAAATGGATAGACACAGTGCAAAATCGCACACCGACATCCTGTAGTGCTGGTTCAGCCGGTTCAAGACTTGAAGAACTCAGTTGTGAATGAGATATCATTCGATTAACCACTTTGACCCCTCACACAGCTGCAGTCATATCTGTTCTAGTGAATCTGGCTCTCAGTGAATAATTAGGATTCCACTATACATACTGTATATATAATATTCCTCTCACGGATAATCAAGTTACATTAACCCTCTCATCTTCCTATATCACTTCTCTGTAGTCATTGCTGTACAGAAGAAGATTTATTATGAATGGGGAATGATTAATCTCACACTTAAGTCTTGTTCCCTACAATCACACAACCTTTGTTCCATACAATATTGGTGAGAAAAGAAAGGTTTTCACTGTAAAGGTTGCTTGGTCAATTCCCTGGAAAATCTGGACTTTGTATTCCTCCAACAATTACTGCCGAGGTTTAATCAAGGCACTTCATCCTCAGCTGCTCCACTAGGTCAGCTCAGTAGCCTGCAGTAGTGCTGGGCAGATCCCCAGTGTAAATGTGTGTGTAACCCTAAATTCCTCTGTAACTACATCCCCATGTTGTTGCTGTAAATAAGTTTTCAGTCAACCTGGCTGCTCTAATAAGGGCGAATGAAGGTTGCATGTATCTCGTCACCTTAGAGAAGGTCATACACTTCAGGAGCCACACACAGGAAGGACTATGGATGACATAGAAAAGGCAAAAAAACGACCTCTGTTGGTATGTTCATGGTATTACATCCAAAATGTATGCTGAACTATCCAAGGATTTTCTCTCCCTCTCTCTCTCTCTCTGTGTCTCTCTCTCTCACACACACACACGCACACACACACACAACCCACACATTCATGATAGATGAACCGCTACTGAATAGGTCTTTGTCCTAGATAGTGATCATGGGACATGTTGTCAAGTAAAACCCCTATAAAGATATTGCCTCAGTCTGAGTCAGATGACCTGAATTCAGGTATTAGTGTCCTGCGGTGACGTTACTGGGCGTACAGTAACAATACGATGACTTTGTCTCCATGTGGATCACATGTAAGGTCAAGTCAACTAGTAAATTAAAACGCCCTTGTTATTCAAACACACAACGTGATGTTTGGGGACCAATTAAGAGATGCAAGATTTTTTGTGTACAGTCAAGAGAGAAAAAAAAAAAACACACGTTAACCACTATGACAATTAATTAAAATGATGCTTTGCTGGCTGGCAATCAACCTCATTGCAATGAATGGTGTTCACTCAGCTGGTGGTCAACTATACACTGGGGACGGGCGATGAGTGCAGCTAGCAGGCTATCGTGGGCCTAAGTTGATGTGAAGTATTTGTTGATGCTGTTTAATTGTGTTTCCTGTGGGCGCTGACATTGTTCAGATAACTTTGCTTTACAATGAGGCGCTGCACAAGGTGTAACAATTGGGTGAACACAGATTGGCACCCCTGTTCTCCAATTAAAGGTATTTTGCATTCATAAACCAGAGTGTAGAAAACAGTGTAGCATCACTAACAGCCAGTGACTTCCCGTAATGAAAGACTGCTAATCAATCTCATATTGAGCTTTTGACAATCAAGGCACGGGATAATCACAATGGAATTAAATGACAAAATCACTGTTGTCTGGCAGCCACACGAGGAGAGGTTTAATAAGTCTTTCTTGGGAGTGCAGTTGGAATTCTGTGATTTATTCAATCACGCTGAGACTCACCACATAGCGTGAGATGACTGGCATTTATTGACAAACAGCATGATACTGCCACTTATGCCAATTACTACAAAGTGTTATTTTACTCATCTTTCCAGTGTTTAATGGATTTCGGCTGTCCCTGAGGGGAGAAATATGGAGGAGAATAGATTTGCTGCAGGCCAACAGTTACTTCCTCTGCCGCACGACGAAATGTCAATATCAACTGTTCAATAACTCAAGGTGTTTTTCAGAAATCAACAGTAGTGAGTCACAGCATCCAAAGGCCACCATCATATTCTCTGTGCCCAAAAAAATATAATCTTTTGATCCTATCCTGCCGTCAATTTTGGAAGCACCTTGTCCAATCAGTGTAATGTCATGGCTTTTCTATGTCTTGTTTTCACAGCTCTATAAAAGTAAGCTCCCTAAAGGTTACTGGGTAAAAAAATGAAAATAAAAAAATAAAAAGTGGCAGCCCAACATGGGCCATGTTGTTTTCGCTGTCGCCATTCACTAGGAGGAGGACATCATTATGATATATTTGTAAAACATAACATAGGGCTATCTTTATGTACAACCACTGCAAACCACCCCTCATTCATATAAACACACACAACCACACACACACACACACGCACACACAAACACATTCAATCTTTCTCTCTCTGGGCATTTGTGAGTGTAAACAACGATGCTATCCATCCTTCCATCCTTCCATCCATCCATCTATCTGTCCAGTCAGAGCGGTTTACATTTACTCCAGTTCCCATGACAGCTTTACTCACACTGGTATTCATGCATTCCTGGCAACATAATTGTTATGGCCAAGACAATACCTAAATACCACAAAGAGACGCGTGACGTTTCTCAACCATGCTTCACCCATTGTGAAAACAACAACAACAACCAAAGAAAAACTAGAGCCTCATCCTTGACAACAGGAGGTCATTTTGAGGCTAAAAGTAGACCCATGTCAATCTCACTGCATTTTAATTAGGGATGGAAACTGCTGTTACAAGTGAAATTGCCATGTGTGTTTATGCATACTATAACAATAAGGGACTGACATTGGTTGACTTTGTCATTAGTTTGTTCACCACCCCTCTATTTGATATCGCTGTGAGACTATCCTGGTATTGTTTGCTCTTGCTGAGTCTCAGATGTGCTGTAGACTCATTTCAAACAAATATTTGCATATATATAAAAGCAAGGCGTGTCATTATTGATTCATCAGAAGTTAATAAAAAAATGTGTTTGATGATGCGGCCCTGTTTTTGCCGTGTCAACTAATGAGGCTCTCTTGAATGTCAGCCTGGTTCCCTGTTAATAGGATCAATGCATGAATTTGATCAGAGAGGACGCACAAGGTGAACTTTGATTAGGACTCCAGCAGGCAAAAGTTGGAAGGATACATGACTAAACTGAAAATCGAGATAAACTGATTCAATACTGGGTATATGGAAAGACTCAAATAAGAACAGTGACTTGGCTGATGTATGGCACTTGACTGAGTAATAATATGTCATGAAGCATGAAGACTGGGTGTCAAGCCGAGGGTGAAAATGCTTTATTTAGAGTGCTGGCAGGGTGGTCTAGTGGTTAGGATCTGGATTTGAGCCTTTGAGTGGCAAGTATCTGCCCTGCTGAAGTGTCCTTGAGCAAGACACTAAACCCTACTGACCCTACACTCTGACCTCCCTGGATCTTGGCGAACAAAAAGGGAATTTACCTACAGGAATCAATGTTATTTTATTACATTCTGGGAACATGTAGGACATGTAGTCAAGGGTTATCCAAATTTGTACTTGGGAAAAAGAGTTCAGCCACCTTTAAAGGCTGACATAAATCTGAATGACATAAACTCACAGTATCACATTGAGTTAGCATCAACTTGATGTTAGTTATATGAAGATATGGTTTGAAGTTATGTCTTTAAAAAAGCTCTTAAATGGTATGAAGATGTAGGGTCTTTAAAATAAATGAATACATAAATGAAAAATATAGCTGATTTTGGTTCATATTGGTGACTGAATATCTACCCCTGCTGTAGGTAATGCTGTAGGTTTTTATTTATCACAATATCACTGATGACTGATGAGACTGGTTGTAAAATAATAATGACAAAAAATTATAATACTAATACAAAGGCAGCCCACAGATTCTTGCATGTATCAATCTGATGTTAGTAAGTTAGTTATAGTTAGTGTTAGTTTGGGTCTTAAAAAGCTGAAATCAATGGTTTTCTAAAAACAGCTGATTTTGGTTCATATTGGTGGTTGAACATCTTATCATGATCACCATCTGGAGGTCACAGTTTTTATTTACCACTATATTACCACTATAATAAGAAAATTGATGACTGTTTTGGGTTAATAGGTGGAAAAAAAAATACAAAAGGCAACCCACAGGTTGTCTCATGGCCCGAGTTAGGCTGCGTCTCTATACCTAAATTCAATTTCCATACTCCCAAAACTGGCCAAATAAATTGCAATTAAGTCACGGAGGCAGGAGGAGGGGAAAAGCTCTTCAGTGTCGCCTCTCAGTCGGGGCCCACATGCGCCCTCTACCGGACAGACAGAGCGCACACAGCCGCTGCTCCTGGAGCTGCTGGACCACTCAAACAATCCACGCGTAATTCAGGAATCAGGACTCACTCACATTCCTCCTCCAAGTCTGGAGCAAGTCGGCAAGGAGCAGCAGTGTCGGCGACAGTGTCCTCTCACCCCGACAGCACGCACAGGGAAGGAGGGCAGGGCGCAGACTTAGATATAACACTTCTATCCTAAAAAGTAGAGGTAGGATTCAACTTGTAAATAGAAGAAGAGTTGCCAGTTAACCCCGCGGCTGGGGGTTAACGCTACGACGGCGCTGCCGACATGGATAAAGTTATCAATTGCTTGTTTGCTGCAATAACCCTGCTGCTGTCCGTCCGAGGGGAAGTTTATAAAGGTAAGGATTACCTGAAAATGTTTGGCACGTATATGCGCAGTCTTATTTTATGCCACAGCCGGGGATGTAGTGGATGGTAAAGCCGCCTAAACTCAGTTTGCCCACCTTTTCATTTGCGGAATAGAGTTTATTCATCTGTTTTTTAGGGCTGACATGAATCTGTGTGATGTAAATTCATAATACATATAATAGTTACTAGTGTCAAACTGCTGTAAGTTATATGAAGACGGCGTTCTTTAAAGGAAAAGCTTAAGTTCATGTTTTCTGGAAATATAATTGAGTTTTGGTGGTTGTTCGCTTTGTGATGATCACCGGCTGAAGGTCATAGCTTAATCGCCTTTTATTTCCCGCTGCATTACTGGCCATATTGCCATTCATCAGTAGTTTGTGTCTCACCTTTGGGAGTCTCACGGCGCTGCCGCGCGCCACGGCCAGGTGCGCCGTGGCACCGGGGCACCGACTGGTTTGTATGCCAAGCTTCGACCACGAGTGGAGACAGTTCCGTGTTTGTGTCTAACTTTATCTTGATAAGTTGCTGTCTAATGTGATTAACCTCAAGGGATTCACTCACCGTGGGCTGTCGGTTATACGGTGGTAAGCCTGTATTGGTCCGACCGTCATTATTTTGCCCTGAACTCTATTTGAACTTCATTTGAGTCCCAGTGACCAACTAGTTATTTACTACATTCACCTAAAAGTAAAGTTCCCAATATAATATGCCGTGGATTTATTTCTGGTGCGCATCAGAATCATCTTTGCCAGTCCAAGCTTTCGGTCTTTTTCAACCAATTAGGAAAACCATTTGTAGCTTATATGGATAATGCCATATGCCATAAATGCCATACACCTCTATAATATATAAGTACTGGACTAGGCTATGCACTTTACTTGCATATTGTCTCATTAGTCACTTCACTGAAAGAATTGACGCACAGGTTATTGTATTTTTTTTTTAATAGAATTTGCATTGTGTGTGGCCGTGTCCAGGTTCAAAAAGTTGTGAATTTAAATATTAAAGAGTTCATCTTTAATATTTAAATGCAATTTAGTCTTTCAAACCCTCATTGTTTTGAATGGAAATGTTTCACTTGTATATTCACGTGTATATTTTTAGAGGAGAACGCATGCATTAGGATGGCAGTGAAAAGTGTTTTATTATTGTTGTTATTATTATTGTGTTTATTTTTACATTTGAATCTATGCTTTTGCGTTCTACTTCAAATTTGATGGATTGATTGTTTCACTATCTGGTTGGTTGCTGTCGTTGCAAACTTTCCCTCATAGATAGGAACACAGTAATCTGTCTACTTAAATTAATGATATGCATTGCCACTCAATTACAGTATTCAATGCTATGACAGAACATTAAGTTACCTGGTAGTTAGAGTTATTAGAGTGAAATAATGGCTTTGCAGTCATCTACAATGTAATGGCCATAGATTGCCTGGGGGGACTTTACATAGTCTAAATCAATTCCTAAAAGGGGTCATTTCAGCTGCCTGGGCGATGGCATTATCTTGGTGTAAAGAGGGGCATTAGCCTATGTTCATGCCAATCAATACCTGAATAGACAGTGAATGTCCAGTCTGAGGTCGATGCTGTATTGCCAATACCATAAAAAACTGCATTCAAAAATCTCATAAAATATAGAATTGACTGGCTGTTTGTAGAAGGCGATGATTTCTTTTTCTGCTACTTAGACTGTGAGGTTAAGTTATAATGTGATGTGAGGTTTCAGTTAGTTGGGTGCTTTGGATTCAGCAGACCGTAGGTGCATTTCTCAGAGAGCCTGCTGGGGGCAGCATGGTACACTTATAATGTGATGCCTGGATTATGAAGTTAAACTGCTGAGAGTGGAAGAGCACAAGTCAGATACATGGATCAGAATTCAGATGCAGTATGGAAAGTATGTTTGCCTCTGTCTGTGTTGTGACAGAATTTCATTTACATTGCCTCTCCATATTTTGATCACAACTGTGGTTTAACCAAACAACTAAGCTACTTAAAAACTTGATTTTTATTTGATTTATGTTATCTAGGTTAGTCCTACTCACATTAAGGACCTCTTTTACAGGGGAGAACTGGCTGAGACAGCAGAGTCAAGCAGAACATGAATAAAAAACATTTCACAATAAATGAATAGTTTAATAGTTCAACTAGTCGGAGTCATACAGCAGAGTATTAATGCCATAAGGCGATTTTAGTGATTGAGAACTCTCTTACCCTGAAGCTCAAAGTATTCCCAGTCCATTTTTGTGGGAGGTTTATCAGTCTTGCCCGCTGGCAACCTTAGGATTGGGAGATTTATTGGAGTGGGTTGCACTGCGAGCTCCCAGTGGTGCTGAAACTATCGATAAATGTGGTCCTAATTGCATGAGTGTGTGTGTAAATATGTAAACCAGGAAGAAATCAATTGGATGTGTTTTAGTCTCCCCGGCTAGGTGACGGATTAGCCACACATGGCTGGAGAGGTAGAGGCTAAATATGAGACTCCAGCCATCATTTATTATGGAGAACATGTGATAACAGCTCAAGTGATGATTAGATCAGAGAAGCAACCGGAGTATCAGTCAACTTCGATACTCAACATCCTGCAGTGTTCACCCTCTGACTTTACAACCTCAATTGGATCATAGTGATCATCTTTTAATTTAAACAAAAAGAATAACACTGACTCCATAAGCATCAGTTTCATCTCCTCCCTTTGTGAACTTGCCTATGCACCTGCGTATCTGTTCACACTGGCATGCTAGAGATGAACTGTTCTTTTATTCTTTTCCCCCGTTGGACTCACAACGCCCACTGGGTGCTCTAAGTTCAGAAACCAAGTAAAAACAACACTATAAATCACTTGTTGTGTATGGCCAGCGCTTGTGTTTTCTACATTATGAGGACAGTGTTTTTTTCTGGCACGCCTGGCCTTTGATATCTATACTCTGTCTTTTGACCGAGCACATTAAATTCCAGGGAGCAGTGCGCTTTGTTATGTTTACCACCTTCTCCAACAGCCATAAAACCTGCCTTGTTTTCTGATAGGGGTTAGCCGTGTGTTGAGAATAATGCCCGTGCTCCGAGTGTAGAGCTGTACTTTGTCATTGCAGAGTGACTGCCGCTGATAGCGTCCTGGTTGACCGATCCTGATTGCCATCCAAGCTGTGACTAAGGAGTAAAACAACGCGTTGTCTGCTTGGGAAGATAAACAGCACTTCATTTGAAGTCTGGCAATAATTTAGATAGTTTTTCACTCATGAAATGTTTCTTTTTTCTTTTTTTTTTTTACCCCAGCTGACTCAGATTTAATAGAGACTTTCCCGAAAGGTGTCTTGAAGGGTGGCAGTTTCCTTTGTGTGAGCCAGTGGAGAATGAAATTAAATATGCATGTGATTTTTTTTTTTTTTTTTTTTTAAAGATGGCTTCAACCACGTTGGGAAAAAAGCTTCTCGGTGATTGATGATAGTACAAAGCAGAAATTGAGGTGTCTACGTTCTCCTGTAACTTTGCTTTCAGACGCTTTTTTATTATGATGATAATGAAGGCGGTGGAAACCCATGGATTTACTGAACCTGTTCAAACATTGTGTTACATGTAAAGTGTGACTTCCTGGGGATGGGTTGGCTGAGCTTGTCAGCAGAGCTGTCTCGGACTGATCATTGCTATTAGACATAGGGATGTGTCACTTTGAGTACTAAACTTGAAGAATTGGCAAATATCAAGTGCTGATCTGAACTCAACAACACAGACTGAGACCATTAGTGTGGAGTCACTAGATAAAAATGACTGGAATATTATCCATTTTTCACCATTAGAGAGGTCTAACACTTCTGTGTGTGAAAAAGGCAGAAATTGAAGTCACTTTGATCTCATTTCTAATGTGTTACATGCCTTTTGGTACAGGATTTTAGTATTTGGGAAATTCTTGACCAATACAGATACTCTATTTTAACATGGTATCTTCCCAGTATCTGATGCTAGTATTGGTATCTGCGCATCTTTGTCCTACACCTAATGATAGACAACAGTGCTAGTCAAAAAGGAAAAATCCATCCTAAAACACTTTAACACTGTTAAAAAAACAGCTATTGTCGATGAACCTTGCATTTCGGGGTCCATTTTGTTGTTTGGTGGTGTGTTTCTCTTATTCCTGTGGACAGCTGGCCAAACGTAGATGACATGACGTCACGTTGAGATATTTCCAGTGCAGCAACAATGGAGTATGATAGCAAAAACAAATTTGAGCTAGCTGTCCACCATTTTGCTCTGATGTTCAACAATCATACAGAAAGAAATCCATCGCAGAAGAGATAGAGATCCAATTTTTTTTCACCAACTATACCCTCAATAGACCAGAATGCAATGCAGCCACAAGACGTGTTGCTCCTACTATACTATCATCCTCACCTACGCATAAAACCAACAGCTGAATGCAACAAGTTCAGGTCCGTTCTCTGGGGGTTGTTAAAAGTCATTCTGGGACACGTAGGAAATCACTAACTGAAGCAGAAATAGAAAAGGAAGGTTGAGGGAAAGTGGGTGAAAATGTGAAAAAGTAAATTACAACACTTCATCACAAAGTAACTCCTGGAATGCATTTAACATCACAGATTTATGATACATGGCAGCGTAAGAGTATCTGAGGGTGGATTTGTCCTTTAATTCAGACAGAGAACAGCACAACTTGAGCCTGAGCAGCCAATAGTCTGGACATTGAATCAGACTTGGCTCCGTCCCATTCCAAGATTGAAACATGATGTGGACGCCATTGGCACAGTTGGTAAATAACACTCACCAGAACGTCAGCTGACATGGCTATTCTGTTACACAACACCAGGACATATTAACCCATGAGGCATCAGTGGGTTTACATCAGGGATGAATCAGTATGATTTCTATAGACGGGTAATTTCTTGTTCTAACTTTTTTTCTCCTCATGTGCCTTTTTTAATCACTTGCCTTATTGTATTCTATCATAGTGCAAAATAAACTAAAAACGAATAGAAGCAGTGTTACAGGTAGGCCTATGTGTTGGCCTATCACAAGCATCTTTAAGCAAAAGAAAGAGTAAAATCTCAGAATGTGAAGTCTACCAATACGGTTCATCATCTTCATATCCCCTGAGTGCCACTCCACATTCAATCATTAGCTGTTGATTTGCAAGTGATTTTATTTACATTCTTGAGAGGCGGTAATAGTTTGAAGTTCATTCTCGAGGCGGCTGATGTGGCGATGTTATCTGGGAGCTCTCCAGCGGAATGGTAATTGGCCTTGAGATGTGACTGTGTGAAGGATGCTGGACAAACAGAGATGCTCTAATTATACACAGCTCCTTCTTCAAATGAAGAGGATAAAAGCTAATGAATCGCACACAGGCCAGCACAGGGGCTGCCTAATGAAGAGAGAGTGAGAGACAGAGAGGGAAGTGTTTGTAAGGGAGAAAGAGAGAAGGAGTTAGAGAGAGAGAGAGAGGGAGAGAGAGAGACAGAGAGAGAGAGACAGAGAGAGAGAGAGACAGAGAGAGAGAGCTTGTTGGCCATGCACGAACAATTCTGTGATCTCATCACCATGTAAAAAAAAAAAAGAAAAAAAAAAACTTGGTAGAAAAACAACAACTTGTTATGCAGCGGATCATGTTTACAGAAGTCTGCATTCATTGTAGGTGGCTGAGAGAGTCCAGGCGCTCAGGAAAATTTCACTAATTAATGCTCCAAGGGTCTCAATTGTTATTAAAGTTGACGAGAAGGAGGAGGGGAAGAGGGGAGGAGTAGGAGAAGCGGTTGAAATCAGGACATTAAGGTGCGGCTGTTCACTTGATGGTTAGGCCCACACTCCGAATACCAGGGTGGGTGAAATAAAATAAAATATTATCTTGGATGATACAGCTGAGAATGAAATCTTTAGCATTAAGCCATGCCTAGCAGTTGCACCAATGGTTTTACATTCTGACTTGACTGAATTGACTGAATTAACACTGCACACACACACACCTCACTTATCTTGGAAACTGTCCGTTCTATCAGCTGGTTTCTATTCAGTTGTGTAGCCTATAACCCAGGGGTTATAATGTGAATTGAAATTGATTCTGATAGCGCACACTTTGATTGTGGTTCAGGTGAGCGCAGCCTTGACCTGAGCGCCTTGAAGCTTAATTTCAACTCTGTCAGATCAGCCTGGCACCGCGGCTTTGATGCCGGAGTAACGTACTTGAAAAACTGCCATTTGTGCCCCACGCAGGGCGAAGTTTCTCCTATAATTTCTTGAATAAGTTGAGTCGCCTCCTTCACGGGACAAATGCACTTGCAGACTTGGAAGGAGAGCCTTTTTCATGCCAAAAAGCTGTCTGCGTAGGCTGCTCGCACAACTGGTGGCAGTGTAGGTGGTGGCAGTGGGGGGGCTGCTGCTGTTTCACCTTGTCTCCTGTTATTTATTAGGCTCCTGTCAATGCTCAGGCAGTAGGCAGGTGTACATCCTTCCTCCTCCCCCCACCCAGGCCTTATGAGTATAACCAGGGGCGAAATTCTCCATTACTGTCAGTCTGAATCTGTCGCCGTCACATTAGCGCACGTCATGGAGTCATTAATGCATTAGGCCTTGTTTGAGCGCCAGTTATTTGCATTGGCTTTTACACTGTCTATTTGCCCTCGTGCTAAAAGCTGCCTGGGTTGAACCTATTGACCATTTAACTGTTCAATAATGATGCAATCCCTGAGGATGAATTAGGCCACAATGGTTCTGTTGAATGATGGTTATTTAGAGAGAAAAACATTATCCATCATATTTCATTGCTGAGATACATCACCACCTGAGATGTATAGGAACAAGTATAACACAATTAAAAAGAAATTATTATTATCATTATTATTATTTGTATTATTATTATTACTATTATTATTATTATTATCATCACAATTCTTATTATGATTATTGTTATCATTATTATTATTATGATATCTATTTTTATCCAGAGACACCCCTCTAGCATATGATCTTACCATTAACAGTGGAGTACACTGTTCTCCCCCCTTCTCCTCCACTTCTTCCTCCCAAAGCAGAATGTACCTGATTATGCTCCTATCGGTCACACTCTGGCGCCTATTTGGAGGCTGTTATCTGCTTGCGGTGGAGACTCCTCGGGGAAGCATACAGCCGATAAGAGACTGTTGTTCTGTAAACAGCCCTCTGACCTCCTCAGGCTGGGCTTGGCTCCTTTTCAAATGGGCCTCTTTTGTATTGCCCCTAAGCCCAAACCTCCGCGTGACTAATTCCCCAGGGGGGAGGTTTAATGGCATTACTGTACGCACTGCACCACGCAGGGTGGTCACATTGGAGCTGTCAGGGCCTGGTGGGAGGGGGGGGAGGATGAGACGGGGGAGGCACAACGCTGGAGAAAGGATGTGCTGTTTTCTCCTTCGCTCAACGTTCGGAAAATCGGGAAGATAATGTGGATGACCCCTTTATGCACCTAAACCAGAAGCAGCTTGGAGGGAATGGAGATATCTCTGCTGTGATGATACAGTGGTATCTTCCTTCAAAGTGTATCAAGTTTTTAACTTTTAACCTTGTAGCAGATGCTGTATCGTTTCATCTGAATCATATTCTCACCACAGTCCACTAACTCACTGAAATCTGACATGAGCCAAGTCCATTAGTAGTTCTTCTGGGGACAACTTGGCTAACTGCTGGACCGTCACACTACCAATGACCATCAGTGGGCACCGCTGATACCAACTCTCTCAGTTTCTAATACAGGCCTTGTTTAATGTGCCAGTGTGCTACTGCAAACAATGCATTGAAAATCAGTAGCCAAGGGCTGTACTGCGGTGCAGTGTTGTATTAAATCAGTCTGGTGTTAAACACTGCTTCATCTGTGTGGCTATTGAGACACACAGCTGCAGGGCCTGTGTTAAAGACAGAGCAAACACAAAACAATAACTGGAAAAGATGATGCTTGGCTTGAAGCTTGACTCTCACCCTGTAATCAGAGTTTGCCACACGCTAAAGAAATTACAGGGCACAGGAGTCATTAGAACTGTGAGCACAGCTCAGCGTCGCAAACGGAAACAAGGTTGAAAACACATGTTTTCGGGATAATGCACATCTGAATAAACAAAACGGTGAAAATCTGACATGTTGATTGTAATGATAGTACACTGCCGGCCGGGGGATATATTCAGTTGGATGTGATGTCTCAGAGACTTATTGCTGTCAGGGCAAAAGAGGGAGTAATTAATGTGGAAGGCCTGTAGCGTTAGTTGCTTTTTCAACAACATTATCATCAGTCCCAGTGCCTCAGCATCGCATCACTATCATGTCAAATAGTCTTCTGCACTAGCACTCCAACAACAAGTTAGAACAAAATTAAATAGACATGTTTGGTTGTCTAAGTTAATAAACAATCATATTCGAGTTGTTGTTTTTCGCCTGGAAAGCAGTTTGTGTCCAGTTACTTTATGTCTCTCTGCACATTATAGCCTCAAGAGCTACAACCTAAAACGCATTGAACACAGGCATAACTGTAAGTGGTGATGTGAATATATTTGTTCAGCTTGAATATCATTACCCACTGCTGAAGCGATGGTTTGACTAAAATGCAAACATATCTTTTTTTCCCTGTCCTACTAAGTCTCTGAGCAAGTCCCAGGGCTGACTGAGGATTTCCCTATTGCCCTTGCCAGATCTGAGTGGGGCATTATTCATAATAGGATCCCAGCTGAAGGTAAACAGCAGCTCCGGATACACAGAGAGAGGCAGGGCCAAGAAAAAAACAAAAAAAACACACATTCATCCTCGGCAACTGGATTCTCATGAAAAAATGTATTTTGTGAATTCCCCTATTTTTGTTGTCTTGTTGGTAAACCAAACTTAAACATCTCTTTATCTCTTTTATTGTTGGCTGCCTGTCATGGTTTTAGCTATTTCCACTTTAACATACTTGTCCCTCTCCGCTGTCAGCAGATTGTTAAAATGGTAATTAATATCTTTTGTAATGCTAACAGGCATAAAGAAAGACTGGTTGCACCATTAGTGAGTTAGCTGTGGTGATATATTGTCACATTCACCTCGATAATGCTAAATTAAGCAATCTAAATGTATTACAAACCATGCAAGGAAACATGCACACTTAACTACACTTAAGTGAATGTTTATTCGACAAATTAACATATTGCACATTTAAGAACTTTGTCGAATACTTGTCTAATGAAATAGGAACTAAAAGTGACTGTCTCACATCTCTTGTTTATTTCCAAAGTAAATAATGCCAGGGCTTGTCAGCTGCCGCATTTTTCTTTGCCATGCACTCATCATATTCAATGACCTGGTTGTATTTCAAGTGATGAAACAAATTGCTCGTGTTCACTTTCAGAGTTGGCGCTGTTTTCCAACAGTGTTTGCACTTAACTTTGCTATAATCTGCATCACATTTGCTGAAGCCAAAATATGCCAAAATGACCGATGTAGAATCTTTTTTCAGTAGCAGGTTGTCACTTATGATAATTCTCGCTAGTGTCTACAGTCAGGAATCGTAGGATACTGAGGCTATTTTATTTTATTTTTTTTAAACAGCCCCGGATGTGACTATATATTATAGTTTTTCTCAAGAGCACAGCACAAACAATGTGGAAAAACTTTTACTGAACTGTGAGAGATCCATAACGTCGGTATCTGTGAGTTTTCGGTATACCGCCCAGTCCCACCCTGCAAGTCCCTGGACAGCCTGTGTGGCTCATCTCAGCAGCTCCACAGGCTTATTTAGTCACTGGGAAGTTGAGGCAGCATCAAACAGCGGAGATCAGGATTGCGGTGGCTTGGTGAGGCAGAGGCACACAGGCTGGGTCCAGAGGATGAATAATTCACTCCCACGAGCCCAGACTTCTTGCCGTGAGACTAATATTCAGCAGCACCTGTGTGTCTAAAAAACCTCCCCCTCCGCCCCACCAGGTTCCTCTCCCCGGGGGAAACCTCACCCCGCTATCACCCCGGCTGTGCATTCTCCAGAGTGTCAGGATAGCGTCGGCGTGGCTGGAATGCAAGGCTGAGATGACAGATTGAACAGAGGAAACGTAGTTCGGCGTACAGTAGACCGCTGAGCGACTGGTGTCACAAATACTGAGGGAAAGTTTGAACACAATGCACACGCTGCTGCAGCTCACCTGCAGGTTGCCTGAGTTTTCAAATTATAAATATCGCTTCTCTGTCAGGTTTGTCAAGTGATTGTTTGCAGTGAGCTGCTAGCAGTCAGGTGTCACATTGTTATGATGTTATTGTTGTATGCGTAACAATGGCATATTGGCATGGCTGCTGTGATTGTGGTTTGACTGAAGTTTGACATCGCCACGCTGAATGTACTCCTCCTACCTCTGCCAGTTGTTTCCCCTCATCCTATCATTCCAACTTTCATCATTCAGCCTTCATTTCTATAATTATCTGAACAAAAGACACTCATGACTGCACAAAGACATAACAAGCATTGACAGATTGACTGTATCCAAGCATGAGTGTGTGTAGGCGTATGCGCACAAATACACGTGTGCATGCTTGTATTCATGGACTGCGCTTAGAGTGTGTGTGTGTGTGTCTGAGTGTGCACACTTTCTATCTGTGTGTATGTGTTTGCGCACACATGCCTGTGTGTATCCTGCGTGTGCATACCCAGTGTCTGTGTCTTGTGTGTGTGTGCTGTGTGTGTGTGTGTGTGTTTCCACCTTGTCCCTGTGTGTCAGGTAGTGGACCCATCTCAGGCTTATTATCAGGGATGTGACAGAAGGCGGCAGGCAGCAGCGGCGACGCCTTAATGAAACCTGGGCCCTGGCTAATTGGTGACACCGTGGCGCTGGGGAATGAGAGAGGCAGTAACCAGACTGGCAGGACGAACAGAGAGGACAGCAGGTCCGGCCCTCACACCGGTGAATTAAGCCCGTCATGTTCATTTGTAGAAGACACAGGAGGAGGGAACACCCACACTCTTCTTATCAAAATCCTGCAAAATGCAAACTCCCCGCTGATAGACCAAAGATAGCCCCCGTAACACCATTTTCTCCTCAATGGGTTTTTCCTTTTCAATCTTCTCCTTTTTCATTAGACCCTGTCAGTTCTTTCTCCTTTGCACTCACTTTCAAAGACCCAAGTTTTGCTGCGCTGAACTTTACCCCCTTGTCTTTAACCTCACCATGTCATGGTGCGTGGTTAGTAGGTGGTATTCAGCACTTCAGGGGAGAACTGGAATCAGCGGGGGGCATGCACTTAAGCAACAAAACCAAGTGGATTTTGTATTTGTAACAAAAGCCAATAGGCCTTAAGCTGGGACTGGATGGAAATGCCTGAGGTTGTCAGTAGTTCTGCCTGCCTGGCCTTGGGCCGGCTGTCTGACCCCTCCGCCTCACAGAGGAGGCAGCATGGCTCCCCGAGGTGCTCCAGGGCTCCAGGGCTCCATCCGGGGTGTCAGAGCTGACCTTTCACTGCTGGTGGGAGGGGCGATGTGCAGCTAGCCGCTATCTGCCATGCCCCCGGTAGTGTTTAATGCCTCAACATGGACCACTGGGGCCTACCCGAATGCTATCTTTGAATAATTGCAAATGAGGTTTAGTTGTGTTGCTCAGTTTGTCTAATATTGATAATGATGACTGCTGCTCGCCTCATTTATTTCTATCACCGATCATTATCTGTCACTGAAACTCAGAATCATCTCAGCCACCTCCAGTTTCATTGTGAAGAATGGCTTACTTAGAATGTCCATATGGTCAGCAATTCATTTACTAAAAGAACAAGTAAAGCAATTGCATGGCAGCTTAAGAAAAATTCAATCCTGAGGCTAAAAGGTGTCCAAATCCGTTTCTACCCGCCATCTTCATTTTCACTGGCTCACATCTGAGGCTGAGCGCGTTCATCCCAGATGATCAGGATGAAAGATCTGGATGGGGTGACGGTGTTGTTTTAGACCCTACATGTAATGACCTGATCAAACATCCTCCGTACACATGGGCTGACAAACATCACAACGAATCAGATTCCCTTCCACCTCACTTCTCTCCTTCTGACTCTCGTGACAGATCTAGCCCAAGTCTGTGATCTGGCTGTCCTCGACTACATGGGGAGATCAAAGAAGGCAAAAACATTTACATAAGAGATTATGTATGAGTTTTAATTAGTGCTGCCTCTGCAATGACAACAAAAAAAGATATGTGATTTTTGCATCATATGGCTAGAAGATGAAACGAAGGTGGAGTGATATTTATAATAACCAGGTCTCAGCTTTAGTGTCACATTTTTAATTGGAGAAATCCCTAAAGATCGTCCAACTTTTCCAGGAGCACCTGACTCCAAAAGATAGATTAGGATTAGTCTTATTAATTTTTGCTAATGCATTCATACACATTCATTTTCTCCAGGATAATTACATGTTTTGCTTTGATGGCTGGCCTCCTAATTCCGTATGCCCAAGTGTACTGCTGCAACCCCAGTAGTGCATATCTCTTCCACACCACCCCCAACTCCATCCTATACAAATTAGGTTACTTCACCCTCCTAATTCTTCTCAAAAGTATGTGTAGTTGTCATATTACATCAAGGTACTGCATTATAATGATTTAGAATGAATGCTGCAAGATTATCGCTATAGGGAAAAAGATGGATTTCTGCTATAGTCTTTACAGTTACCATGCTACAGTAGGTTATCATGTTTATTGCATGTGGAGAATTATTCTGGAGATGTGTCAATTGACAAGGCTGTGAGAGAAATCTTTTTAATAAGTCTGTCTGTGCTATACAGCATGTCATTAGAGGCAATTTCCCTGCCACAAAGAGGGTCAGCAGAGGGGTCACATTGTTTTGTGTGCTCATTGGACGATTATCTGGAATCTGGGGGAAAAAAAGACAATTTTTGAAATTTCATTCTAATCATTCTAAGTAGCTTGGCGAGGTGGAAGTTCATCTTGCATACTTGTGAAAGGGTACGTTTTTCAGAGATTAAATAGGACGCCCTCGGATGTGCGCACCTTATCTCACCCTAATACACTAGCACACACACTACTGAGCAGTCACAGTAGCGAGGCATAGAGGCTTATCCTCTTGTGGGAGGAGCTGACATTTACTCTGAAAACTCACCTTTGGTTTCTGCCTGTGGATTTATGATATCACTCTTATCTAGATTCCATCGCAATTTTTCATTACTGTTGTACTCTAGCAGTGCAGCTCGTGTGACTTTCTGTCATGCCCTGTAAGATTTGCCTTCACACAATTAAGATTGAGTTGTCTGAATAGTTTGGTCTTGCATCGGTGATGCGTCTTGAAATGTAAGTAATTTGTAATCATAGCAAAGATATGCATTGACATTTGGATGTGTGCATTAGGTCTGCATCGTGGCCTCATGCGATGATGTTGGACTGGATGCCAGACAGTCTTCTGGCTGCAGTGGTGGAACGTTCAAACACTGTGCTTAATTAATGTTTCGCCCGAGTTGCTCCAATTCTGTCAATCCCTAATTCCAGGAGGGATATTATCCTTTGCCCGTTAATAAGTTTTTAAACATCTTTTCAATTTACTTGGGAATATGTAGAGATTTGCTTAACATGTTTAATATATCTACACCACTGCTCTCTTAGGAAAAAGTCAACAGCAGCTGTCTCGTCAGGCGTGATTTGCGAAGGAAATTTTCTTAGCCATGAATCTCATTTCCCCTCATTTGTGTTCTCAAATCAAAAGGACTAAGGAACTTAGTCCTTATAGTTACAACTTGCTTTAACCAATTAGCTACATGGGGGTCTGAAAGCAAATTTGGTGCAGTGGAGAGCCATTCACCTGACCTAGCTCTGGGTTCTTATTTGTTTAAATGTCATGTAAAAAAGCCCCAGCTGTAGACAGGCTGTATTCCACCCCAGTGGGCATGCATGATGTTAATGCCCCCTAATATCTGGCAGCACACTGTCTGATACTCAGAATAATGAGGAAAACACTTGAAACCCGGATAATCTCTCAAAACATGCATGCTCTGCCCCGAAATTAGACAGATCACATTTCGTTGTTTTTTGGTGGCAGCCCTGGGCCAAACAAGTGATTTTTGGTGTCCAATCAACACATCAGCGCCACCATGAAAAAAAGCCACCATGGGAGCCCTTAATTACGAATTTGACCAGGGAGACCTCTGAAATGACACTAGGCCTCGCAAACAGGCAACAATAATAAAATCCATCTCTCTTGCCATTAACAACCCTAGAACACCGGGCTTCACTTCACACTGCTTTCAGTGAAGGAGGAAATTGAACACTAGCCAAGTTTGTCAACGCTATCAGCAACTTTTGCAGATAGCCAATTAATGTTTAGGGGTTCTTTTCAATTCTAAAAATGTTGGTTTATAAAATAGTGAAATTGGCTGTTGGATTTTAGAATCCATCAGTCACTGTGGCCGTTGGACAAAAAGGTTAGTCTCCTGCGCTGCATTCAATTGGATGTACCAACAATGCTACATTCACTTTTAGGGATGGGACGATATATATCGAAATTCAATATATCGCAATACAAAAATGTGACTATACTTATCATGGGGCAGAAAAATGAGTTGCGATATTATCTCCATTTTATTCTGCTGTAGTAATCACAAATGAGACGGCTTGCCTATCACTGTTTCACAAACTCTCCACTGAAATTATATTATTTGTACTTTCTAATGACATTTTTAAATTGTTGTTTACATTCTAGCAAGCCAATGCCATTGCTAGAACATAATCCTGCACAGTCATACTTTGTTGTCGTGGAACTTTTATTTACTTTTATTACATCGTATCGTGGTTGTATCGAATCGTGAACCCTATATCAAGCATATCCTCCCATCCCCATTCACTTTCCTATAGCTGCAGGTGAACTATAGGTTGCAGGTCCTATAGAGCTGATACCAGCAAGGATCCTGTGGCAGAAAAAAACAAAACAAGTTGTAGCCCACTGGTGCTCCCTGCATGTTCTCCTCACGCTGACGGTGCCGTCGCCCCAGGACACGGCGTGGGCCTCCGGAGGCAGGGCGTCTCCGGCGCGCAGACAGATCTGCGGAGACAGGGAACACTTGGGCAGACAGACACCTCGCCCGGGCGCCTGCTGCCATTTAACAGTCTCCCCCTGCTTTGAACTGACATTTCTGTTTTACCTTCTCTCGTCCGACTCATCGCCCCTGCTTTGCCGCTGCCGCTGTTGACTTGTCTACAGGAAAAAAAACATGGGGATCTAGGTGTGAGCGGGGAGAGGGGAGGCTTATTCCCAAGGACAAACAGAACCTATACCACATGTGGCACAGAGTATATCTGTCTTTGAATTGTCCTTCCTCGGCAGCCAACCGGACTTGGCAACACCATACTGTGGTAAGAGGGATACTGGCCTGCACCCGAGGGAGAGTGGTGAGGCTGATGAGCTCCCTGCGGCCGGGCCAGGTGCTTCTGCCGGAGTCAGAGAGGCGGTGTGGAGTGGCGGTACCACAGGAGGGATGTTTGACATGATAACATAGCCTGCCGACTCCTCGTTCCCTCGCCACCCGGCAGCACGACCACACAGCTTAATCCTCCTTCCACGAGGGCAGAGCTGAAACGCTCGCTCCCCTCCTCTCTCAATCCTCTGTCAAAACAAGGGGGTTTTGTCAGCCATAAGGGTGTTGCATCCCTCTCAGTCCCTGCCAACGGAAGCGCTATTACTGCCTGCCAATGCCCCGGGAAAAAAAAAAAAACCCAATATGCATATTATTCTAATACCAGCCGTCAGCGCCTGGAATTACTCGGCATGATAGCATAATGAATGCAGTGCCTTGTAGGTTTCTACATAAAGCTGTTTTGCCACTTGGATGAATAATTCATACTAGCCCAGAGGCAATAAATCAGCCAGGCAAGAACTAAGAAAATTAGCTACCAATTAGTGTTTATTTATGGTGATAGTCGTTTTTTATTCTCAGTCTTAGCACCGAAAATATATATATGCAAAGTAAAGTTTTGGTGACCTCTCTGACATTGGGAGTACAAATGAAGAGAGAGAAGGGGGGAACAGGAGGAAGAGGAGAAGAGGGTTTGACTGTAGGATGAATCAGACGACCCCCGCTCCTCTCTCTCTCAGCGGGGTTATTGGACTCTGTGACGCCTGGCTCACCCAGCTTCCAGACACATAGTATCAGAGTCAGCCTCTCAAAGCAGATTGATCACATCTCTCCGCAAATGATGTAAAGGGGACTTTGTTGACTGAAGGGATGCGACGTGAGGTTTGATGCTGCCGCTGGTGAGCTAAACCTCTGTCTCCTTGGAGCGAGCGCCCCCCCCCCCCCCCCCCCCCCCCCCCCCCCACCTCCACCACCCACCCCCACCTCCACCTCCACCACCCCCGGCTGTTCCCTACCCCGGCACACTGGCAGCCTGCCCACGTACATTGGTAGTCGTTAGTTGTCGCTGGAGCGAAGCGACATGTCGCTCTGATTCGCAGGCCCTGTTGTTGAAAGTGATCGCTCCTGCCAAGGAGAAACCCTCACCACGGATAAATGGACACTGAACAGCATGTGAACAGAGAGATAAAAATGGCAGAGAGAAAATAAACTAGTCAGCCTCGGAGTCCAGCCGGGCTTCTCAATACCAGAATCTTTGTGGCTGGTGAGCTTTGCAGAGCGGCTGTCAGAGAGAGAGGGAGATTTGGTACAGATGGGTTTGCTGAACTCCTCTTCACTCTTGATTTCCCATTTATTTCTCCTTTATGTTGATATTTGAAAAATAAAGATTTGCCTAAAGTTGAATCCATCACTCTTACAGTGTGTAAAATGCATTAAGTTTGAAAACTCTTACTATTCGGTTTCTCAAGGTCAATGAGCACACAAGATATCTCCAGCCAATGCAATGAAAGACAAACAGACATGAGTGAAGGGTGGGTTTTATAAGAATCAGACAAGCTGTCGACAGGAGGATAAGAAAAAAAAAAACACACACTGCCAAAGATTCATAAGGATAACTCTCCAGCGTCTACGCCCTCCTTTTCTTCCTTTGTAAAGCTTTGATTGTGAGGAAATATGCTGCTGTGGATGTCTCGTCTAAAGCGCCTTTCATAAGCTCCAAATGTGGAGTCCCAGAGCTGCAATGAGACAGACATTGTGTTGGCCATAAGATAAGGTAGGCCAGGTGACAGACAATGTCTTAGCTACCCAGAGGCGCTTCCTCCGACTTGTGGGATAAGCACTGTTCATGTCAAGCCATTTACTTTCGTTTTTACATGAATAGGCTTAAAAGAATAGAGACTCCTTTAAAGAATCCTTAGCGCAGTTTAGCTGAAAGGGAATTGGAAGAAGATGAATTTGGGAGTTGTATTCACTATATATACCTAGACCTACCACCCACTGTGGCTGACAGCCAAAGTGAATTGGTGTCACAGCTGTAGAAAGTTGAATGCAAATGCGGTGGGATATGTTAAGGCTGCTGTCCAGTTGAATATCTTGCACTGTCCCTTTGCACTGTATGTGAGATCCTGTTGTCCATGCACAAAGTCTGTCAGTGTGTTCCTGCTCTCCAAGTTGTAAACGGCTACGTTTACGCACACAAAGGATTCCTTTCTTAAAGTCACACTGAAATGAAAAATGACTTTTCTGCCTTTTTAGCTCATTCTAACTGTCATACCATAGCCCTATTTGACAATTTATGCCAAAAAGATGAAAAAAATATATATATTTTATTGTGTTTTTACATAAAAATCTCATTACTTTTACTTCCTGGAAAACAGAAAATCTTTAGTGGTGACTTCATCGTTAACCAGGAGGCGTACATAAAAATTCCAACCAACAGTCGTACCCCTCCGATCAAAGAAAACTGCCTTTCTCTCCCTAACTGTACTGATACCCCATTGGTTTACACGTTTGAATGATCCCTCCCCATCTGTTTTTGGGTCATCGCAAGTAAACATCATAACTTGGTTAGAATAACCTGGTTAAGCTCATTATAAGAAACCCAGTTAAAATGCCTGGCTTTCTCCTATATTAATCAGGTTACTGTGACATGTAAACATCAGAAAATTTAGACTCGCACAGCATCATGGTTACATTTCGATGTCAACAAAAAAAACATGCAGACAAGCAATAGTTTGTATTCCTATTACTGTAGTGATCTTCATTTCCTTCTCCTGTATTGGAAGCAGTGTCAGTTAAGGGGTTTAGCTGGCAGCTGCACCTTTTCATACTTTTTTTTCGTGGCAGACTGTTCTATCTACAGGACACCACAGGTAGACAGGGATATTCTGTTAATTGGTTTATTTATGGCAACAGGGAGACTCAATTGCAGGGTATCAAAGGCTCATGTAAACAGCTTAACCCAAATAAGACCTTAACCGGTGTATGGCCAGTAGCCAGGTTACTATGTTGCTGCACCGACGTCGCCGAGACAAATTGCTGTGCATTTATTGTACCTGGTGATTAAAGTAATTCTTATTCTGATCTTGACCTCTTTGAATCGCATCCGTCCTGTTTTAGCTATTTGCTGTCGGATTTGGTTTCTCACTTCAGCTGCAGTAAAGTTGTCGACTGATTTCAACGTCCCCGTGTCATCTTCCATGCTATGGAGATGATGTGATTCTGTTATGAGTCATGAATTACTGTGCTATCATGGCTTCTCCTGAAACTCCAGGGAGGACAGCACTTGTCACAAGCCATTGTGGTTTGTTCCATCAGTCTGATGTCTAAGTGCCTATGTTGTATCTCAGCCAGTAATTAGCCGCAGCCCTACAACCCGAATAACGCAATTATATCTGTGGGTGTTACTTTTCTCCACACCCACAGCAATAATGAATGAACTACAGGTTAATGAAATGTGTGTGTGAAATGGAAGATGCCTCTTGAAAAGTTTCACACATCTAATTCATCAAGAGCCGAAGCCTGAGGCACAATCCACGAAAACGATCCAGTACTAAATTTCCCGCTTACTGTGCAACTTCTCACCTTAATCATTAGAGAATGAAAGCTTGTGAATGTCAAAATGACGCACCGCTTGTTAATTTTATGCACAAGATGGATAATACATGTTCTGTATGTGTGTATCTTTTGGAAATACAGCTGACTGCCCACATTTTCTTCTCGAGGAGCAAATGCTTTTCCAGCCTCCTGTTATCATCATATTCTGATTTGTCGTGTAGAAGCCTTGGGAAGTTTGCCAACTTCCAATCTGTTAAATGAGTTTGCGCGACTTTGTATTGTTTGTTTGCGTATGCATATGATTTATCCCAAGTGCCAGAGCTTTAGTTAAAAGTTTCCGATGTTTGTGCTTCGCAGAATCCATATTTGTATTTGGAATAAGTGCCGTTTTAATTGCCGTAGATGCAAATTCAGCGGCTTTCGCAGTCGGCAGCCTTTTTTTTCCTAATGGCAGGTCAGCGTACAGATGGTCATAGTGTAAACTTCCATGTCAGCCCTTCACTTAAACATCTGGATGTCCAAGTTGAATCCATAGTGACCCTAGCTGACCATATTTTCTGTAATCAATATGGATACTTCATGTTGACATATGGTCGTGTGCTACTTAAAAGGTTCCTCATTACTCTATGTATGATTGGGAAACAACTTCCCCGTTTTCTTCCAGTCTCCGTCTTGAGTCAAAAGTCAATGTTAAAAATTGGTTCACAACTCATTATGCAGAAGTGTACGGAGGAAATTGTGAAAGCATCTCTCTTACCATTCTCTCGCTTTACTCATGTAAGGCCTTCTGAAGATTACCATCACTACTGTGTACCTGTGAAAGGTACATAGCAATACCTTTCTGTTGACATATTTAATTTTCCCTATTCGTAACTTACCAGTCTATGAGAAGGGGAAACTGAGTCAGACAACTCCCAAATTGGATCAAATGAAAGCATGAGACAGACCATTGCAGGCATTGTTTTTAGCAGGACTACTATACTTTTTTGCCTGCTTGCCTGTCATCACAATTAATTTCACATTCATCTAAAAATGAGGAAAATCCTGTGCATTGTGTCATTAGCTAAGCCCTTTTTTGTGCTGCTTTGTATTTCTTCGAAGACGATGCCCTGTGGTCGATTCTTCACTAGACCTGGAGCTGGCAGCTAGCAGCTTTGGAGAGAGGGGGAAATCCCCATCCACCCCCCACCCCTCTCTCTCTGTCTCTCTCTCTCTCTTTCTCCCTCTCGCTCTGTCGCTCTCTCTCTCTCTCACTAATCTCACATTGCCTGGAGGTACTTCAATGTGTTTTGCAGTGTAGTTCAATTTAGTGAACTATGCATCAATGAAATTCCATCAAATGGATCATTTCTTTCACCATTCTGGATTAGCCTATTTGATGTAAACTTATCTGAACCTAGCTGTTACACTATGATAAAAAAAATGCAAAAACGGCGCAGTAGTGTAGAGAAACTCTGCAGGTGAGGAAGGAAAGGGTATGGAACGATATTGATAAAATATGGACTAAAGCAACTCTTCTAGAATAACAAGCTACAAATCCAAACCATGTTTGTTTTTATTTCTTCTGTCACGAACTAGTCACGAAGGATTTGTAAGTTGTTTTCCTAAAAGAATTGCCTCGATCCACATGTTATAAAAAATGTATTCATACTAGCCCAGAGAAAAAATATTTTTTATCCTCTCGTGTACAAAATTCATGACAGTCATAGTCCATTCTCCCAATAAAGCCCTGCAGCATTTGCATTCTGGTCATGTTGATGTCAATGACATTTCTGAGACCATGTCAAAATAGCCTAAACATGGCAGTGAGCGCTGCAGTGTTGGGGTGTGAAAGAAGGCTTTGGCAGCTCTCCTTGTTTCATGATTGATTTAGCTCTTCCGGCCAAACCAATATAGGCCCAAAGGCCTGGGGGATGGTCAAGCAGACCAGGCGGCTCAAAGTGATGTTTGACTGGATGAGACATTTTCCTGAAATGTTAGAGTATTATGAGTATCATGACCTTTGTGGTCATTCAAATAATAACACCTTTTAGAAAGACCTCAGGGATCAGACAGATAGATTGACAGACATCACTGTTTTTAGGAATGACTAGCCTCAAGTTACTATGAAAAAAAGTTAATCCCAACAACTTTTCTGATGTAGTTCAGTCAAACTGTTTCAGCGTACACTTTTTTTTGGAACTGCTCCTTACTTGGGAAAATAACAACAACAAAAACAAGTGACAGTTCAAGCTGAAATAACTTAACAGTATTAAATATAAAGGTATTAAGTGACTGGAATTATAATGTCTGATTACACATTTTCATACAGCCAATTCTTTTAATCAGGTCTATGGTTGCTTTGCCTGCAGAAATCTATCAATGCTGGTTAGTCAACTAGATACACAATAGTGCATAATAATGGATATTGAGTCCTATACTGCATTTATTCACAAGATAATTTTCATGACATGTTGATCTGGTTCTATATTAATTTCACACAAACATGCCTATTGACTCACACAAGGTAGCTGGTTTACCTAGAAATTATAAAATAAATCATTTTAGTAATTTTCACAGTTTGGCAGACTGCACGCATGGCAGATTTTTAGTTATACATAGGTTACATTTCTCAGAGGAAGAGCTGCTCTGGAGGCAGAAATAACCTCAGTGGTTGAGTTAAACCTCAGTGAACGGAGCCAAAGAACCACAGTTTTTCTGGCTAAGTAATATTAGACCGAAACCCAGTGAAAGAAGCAAGAGGTAAGAGAGGAGAACGCTTATGAAGTTAATCACTCTTACTAATAACATAAAATACAATCTAACTGTATGTGTAAGTTGCAAAAACAGTCTGTCTAGGTTAGCTAGTTAGGCTAGATGTCCTTCGAAGTTCAAATGGTCATGCCATGGTCATGAATGAATGAAAAATAAGTAATTGCCATTTTTATATATATATATATATATATATATATATATATATATTTTGACCAGAGTTCCTTCTGTGCCATTCAAGTTTTCCAGTTAGATAACATGCGCTCTGAAAAACTGTGGTTCTTAACTCAACCAATAAGATTATTTCTGCTTCTAAGTAAAACCCCATTCTACACATTCAGTGCGCAGGGTTCAACTAAAACGGCTTTCTCTTAGCCTGACTTCCATTCACATTGGTCATCCTCCATCTTAAATCCCTTCTTCCTGTGCACCTAGAATGTCCTGGCTGTCTTTCTCTATATGGGTGTTTGTCACACTATTAATGAAAAACCCTACAGTGTAACGAGAGATCACAGAGGCGCTCTGCTTCAGAAGTTTTTGTGCTCCAGCCTAATCCCAGTGACCATTCAGCTGGATGCTACAGTAGCTAGACCATAGTATTGTCTTGCAGGGACACAACAGAAGGCTGCCAAGGTTGGAGCACCAAAATCTCCCAAGACAGCACCCTGCAGGAGCTAGACAGCCAACCAAGACCCTATAATGAAACAGAGGTTCCACTAGACTCTGTGATGTGTGAGGTTATGATAGGACAGTCAGTGGTAAAAAAAATAGGTCAAGAGCCTTTATACAATAATTGGATTTAATAATTCAAAATATTAATGAGGCATTAAGCGTCCTCTGTGAATTCTTTTGTTTCCTTGAAGACTTATTCATGCCACTTGACTGTTTGAATTGAGAACAAACCAGGTGAAAAGTGTAATTTGTCTTGTGGTCTTCTGTCACTCAGAGGTGAACTGAACATATTTTCTTATTGTGTTAAAAGTAGGTTAGCGACACAGAGCGCCGTACAGAGTAGATATTTTCACTGTTTTAACGTATTTGAAAGGTAAGATATGGTTTTTCTCCATACTGTAGTTGTGAGTAATTAGATTAGTCTTAATATTTTTCAACATAGATATTACCAGGGTGGAAAATTAGCACCAGCCAGATGCCGCTGTTAGTACATCACCAGACGCTTCCGCAGGCAACCGACCATCATTTAGAGGTTTAGATTCTATTCTAAAAATCTATATGAGTTTGGCGGGTGAATTATGGGCTATACAAGCAATTGTGGCTTGTGGACAAAACAATTTTCTACCCTGAACACTATACTGTTAACTGATGTCTTATTCCTACATCGCAGCCGTAGATTAGAAACAGCCTCACTGTCAAATACTCACTGATACTGGGCAACTTTTTGAGGCACTGGAGATGGACTGTAATGCCAGTTGCAGAAATGCCCATTGGTAACTGGGACAAAATTAATGTGGATAACGTAATGAGCTACATGGGAGAAAAGTATCATGGGAAAATACTGCTGGTGATCGTTGTTGGCAAAATTGTCCATCTACATTGTGTTAAAATGTCACCGGTGTGTCATAGCTGTAAGAACTGAGGAGGCTGTAATAAAACACGATAAGACATGAGTATGAATGCAGGAGCCATGCAACCTGTTTGGGATTTACAGTGACCAGTCTGCACACTCTCCTGTTGCCGAGCACAACAAGACCTCGGCATACACAGTGATTTTTAAAGTGGGCTTATATGCCTCTGCCTTCCACATCCGCTCCCCCTGACCCAGGAGGATTAAGTCTGGCCACAGGGTTTTCTTTCAGGTAGCTGATTTATGGGGCTTCAACATAGAAACAAAGGGTCTGAATGTGTTTGAAGTGTGCAGGGGAAGACCCTAAGACAGCTCTTTGAAAAAGCTCCCTCTGGGATTGAAATCTTTTCAGCCACACCTGTCAAGGCAACACTCAGATCCACACGGTAACCTTTCACCTGGGCCGTGCTCCACCTTCCTCCTGTGTGCTGCCTGTCCGTCCACCGGCCAGAAAAGCCATGCTCGACACAGCTGTGTGTGGTCAGGAATTATATTAAATGTACTGCAGATTGGATCGATGATAAGTCATGGCATGAAAGCAAAGTAATGATATTTCATCGAGCTGATAATTCTGCCTGAATGTACAAGCCTTGTGGCCTAGATTTCCTCCTCTTCTCAAGAGGGATTGATCCAACCTTTCTTCTATTCTTCTACATTTTCTAATTAGCTTTAGTGATTTCCTAATACTTTGACATTCAACCTTGAATTATTCCCTCCTCTACACATAAAAACAACCATTTGTTCCAGATCTGGAAAACCAACAAAGCATGTTAATGTTCTTGTTTATTCCATGATCAAACATAATCATTCTCTCCTCTGGAGGCGAACTCTCTTTGGGCTAATTTCTGGCATTGTTACTTGCGTGTTTGACAAATTAGACTCTGGGAAACTGAGGGAGAAAAGGGGGGAAAGCTACCGATACTGACATTAGCATTTCATCCCGTCTTTGTTACATGGTTCAGGCAGAAATCAAAGGCTTGTTGACTTAGCAGGTTTTGGAAGGATTGAAGGGGTTCAATCTAAAGGGTCATCCACTGTTGGATGGGGATGCTGTTTTCTATTGCAGTGAGCCAGGGGTTTTCATCATCGAGCACAGGCTGGGCTTTTTTCCTCTTCCTCTTTCAGAGGGCTCTCTGTCCAGGTGTGGATCTATTTTCCGAGGGAAACCAGGGAGTTTTCTCCTCTTACTGTCTTTCATTGAGCCTTTTTCATTTGTAGCTCAGGCCAGGTGGCCCATCACACCTGATCGAATGTGATACCAAGCCGGAGGAAGTTTTATTTCCAGCCTCGTAATATTGAGCTGGAACCTTGTTGTGAATCAATATGCTGGGTACCAATTCCACTGTAAACCATCATCATGGGTTGAGTCGGTGGGCTGGGTAAAGTTCAACAGTCTAGCAGACTGTATGGAGGGCATCCACACATGGTGAGAAAATTATATTTAGTAGAAATATCTATGCAGACTTAAGGTGTTTAAATTTATATTTTACTAGTAAAGCCTTAAAATTTGCACAGCTTTCCCTCAATCCAGTCACCAAAATGCATTTCCTCCTCAGTCACCATGGTCTGATACTGTGGTGGAAACATGGTTTTAACTTTTGTAACAAATAAACAGTGATTTTAATAGAGCGCCTTTTGTGCTCAGTCACCATATCATTTCTAGAGTATGTTGAACACAGGAAAATGGAGGGCCAAACAAGCCTATTTCACTCTGCCATTCAGTGTATCAACAGGCATTAAGCTGAATAGGAAACAGCCTAATTCTCTCTCTCTCTCTCTCTGGAGGGCAGAGGCAGCGAGACAGACAGCAGCTCTCTGCGGATAAAGAGAGGAATGATGATGCTGGGAACAATGGGAGGAGAGCCATTGTTAACCAGCCTTGTTGCTGTCAAGCCAGAGTCAGGATGCGCCTAAGCCGCCGCTCTGCAAACTAAACACTCCACTTACCGCTCGCTCGGCCTCCTCATACATTTACATGAGCACAGCAGGTGGTTGTCCTCAGTCTCCCAATCAGATTAAATCCGATCTTCAGCATTTGGAGGCTCTCCTGCTTTCTTTGGGTGTAAAAGAGCAATAGCCCACCCTCCCTTCTCCGAGCTGCATGATTTGAGTCCGGCCTTAACCTTCCTGAAGAGTTTTAGCAAGCTGCAATTCAAAATGGACCTCGACAAAATGAAAAATTAACATAGTGCTTGGTGTTATCTCCACAGGATCTGTCTATGCAGCCAGACCTTAAGTCCTCATTTTTATTACTTAGAGAATGATGACAATAAGGATCATCCATGTCTCTGAGTTGGATTCCATATTCATCTTAATTGGTGCCTGGCAGGTTGTACAAAATGGAGATGGATTTGAAGTCATTTACTGGAAGTTCTTGACAGGCACAGTGGAAGAAAACGTCAAGAGCCTTGTGCTGGCATACATCGCTTGAAAATCATCTGTCAAAATTTAGCATATCTAAGGAGAAGACTGCCTGTCATCTTCCATGTACATCTAACCATGCACAAGGGTGGGTTTGATCAGGAACTATGCTGTACTCCTGCTGTAAAACACATTCATCACGTCGATATTTGGTTGACAAGATAATAAGATGCCCGGCTAAGGCAAAGGTGTTCTTTAATGAGAGGGTTTGAGCTAAACATAGTGCCAGGGGTTGTTTTATACTAAATCTGTGTGCTATATTTTTAAACCAAAAATATTCATAGGTTCATACATTCTGCATCATCAGACATATTCCACCATCATACCTTAAAAATCTTATGTTGTCTTTCTGTCCTGTTTTTATACTGTCACACTGGATGTGGTTAGTCGGTTTTGCAAAACATTGCTGACAAGTGCATGGCTCAGCTAGGCAGATTATCAGTGGAAATCTCCACTCCAACTTCTTTATTTCCCCTTGAATCAATGTGGGGAACAGCAAGACGTGATTGATAATGATATTGAGATTGATTGTCTAAATCCCTTCCCAGAGTTCAAAGTCCCCAAACAGACAGTATATATACATGCAATTCAGTGCAGAGATAGGACTTGGCAGGAGCTGCCAATAGATAAGTGAAATAGGGCCAGAGTGAAAAGGCCTATCAGTCCCTAAGGGGCTTAGCTGCAGGATTCTGAAGCTCCAAACTGGCCGTGGTAGAGGGAGATAGTCGACATTGGTTTTAAATTACCCGAGATTGCCTTGTGGTTTCAGTCTTGGGGGATGCCAGCAGACAAGATGTTTGTTAAAACAAGTGCAGCCATTGAGGCAGATTGGGGCGAAGAGCAGACCTGCGATTTCCTCGCCAGACAGAACAGGTTGGAAGGCTGGTAATTGCAGAATTGGCAGAGGGGCTAAGGAGGTCTTGCAGCAATGATATCTGCCACAGGGACTGAAGCAATGCTGATGCTGGAAAGGGCTTGGTTCTCCCTGGGAGGGCAGTATCTAATGTCATACAAGCTACAGCGCACACCACACTAATGGCTCTGTTGTTCATTTGCCTACTATTGCCACTTGGCCTTTGTAACTTGCTCTCAAAATTACCGGTCTTGACTGCTAGATAATTATGCAATAATTACCATTATATAGGAGCATCCTGGTGTCTCAGTTGGCTAAGGTTCACACCATGTACCTGCAAAGTCCTGGGTTCAAATCCTGCCGCATGTCATCCCCCCTCTCTCTCCCAATCTTTCCTTTCTCTCTCCACTATGCCCTGTCAAATAAAGGCAACAATGCCCAAAATAATCTTTAACAGAAAAATTACCATCATATATCTTTGTGATCCACTGAGTCAAGCACTATTAAGTTCTGTTGGTAGCAGGTCAGTGTCAGTGCATTTCCCCATTAGATATTAACCATGTTTCCCTCCTTTTTTTTTAGTAATGAAGACAGTGAAATGAGGAACAATTTTTATTGCAGCTTTACAGATAATGGGTCCCATAAAAATGGGCACAAAAATAAAAGGGGCGCTCAACTGTAATCTTGAAAATAAGCAAGAAAGCTGTAAAACATGGTGGGAGGGAGCAATGTCAATTACAACCTCACCATGAAGCTGTATTTTTAACACTGACACTGTTGAGGATCAGCTTGTTCAAAAACACCCTTTTTCACTTTCTTATAATGCTTTAGCAGACAGAGATCTATTTTTTCAATATTCTGTTTTTCCCTCACAATCCCACCCAGGCTCATTCATTGGCATCCAGGGCCCTGTGTATATAGCACTCCACTCCCAGTGCCAAACTTTCACACACACATACACACACACGCACACACACAGCTTTTAATGCTGAAAGTTTACTTTTGTTACAGGTGCAATAACAAAAGGCCTTTTAAGTCTGACTTGAAAATCTTTAGGAGAAATTGGCTCCAGCATTGAGGGGTTGAGGTATTGATTCTGGCCTCTGGCTCAGTCCAGTAAAAGATGGATAGATTTCTTTGAAATGCACTCTGCGTGAGAATATAAAGACCATTGTGTGTTCTCACTCAGGAATAAATTGTTTAATGACATATCTAGGGCCACCTTTTTAGCTTCAAGCTGCCTGTTTCTCTTGAAAGGGGGATGTTGACAGGGTGGAGCACATTCATCTCCACTCCCAGACTCCCCACACCTCATAGAAGCTTTTATTGAAAGTTAAATCTCCTTCAGAGAGTTGGCAGTGTCTCGTTGGGATATCTATTTCAGCAGCTGTCGAGGCTGATTATATGTGGGTTGTGCCACACGCTGGCACAGATATAAACCTCCTACAGAGAGAAAGACTATTATGATGCTATTGATTGATTTGTTCATCTGCATGCATGTGTTCAATCTCTTGATTGAGAAATACCCATTTGTATGGATGCCATTCAACATATGATCGGTGATAATTTTTTTATTCGTGGCATTAATGGTGGAGTCACACTACAGTTATTTCAGGAAAGCTTCTAGTATCACATAATTTCAGTATAACAAGATGCTTTCATATTTCCCCGAGGACAGTTCAGTTCATCCTAGCACTGACACTATATCAGGTCAATAGCAAGTTATAATGGTTATTGGAGGATTTCCCAAGACTAAAATCGTATACCAAGAGCCATGTAACATGTAAGGAGTCAAAGGAATACTTGATTTACTGCTTGTTCATACATATGCTAGATCTCTCTAATGGAGAAAAATGGATTATATCTCAGTATTTTTGTGACCCTGTTTTAATGGCCAAAATTGCAATGAATGGGACTGTGTTGGCTGATATTTAAAGTTCAGTATTCGGAATCAGTATTGGCAGTGAAAAAGCGGTATTGGTCTTTCAGTGATTATTCCCTACTGTCCTGTTTAGCCAGAAACAAGAGAGAGAGTTCGTCCCACCCCCTAACCTCCGATGTCAGATCCATAGAGAATCAATTGGAAAAGATAGAAGAGCTTACTATGAGACTGCATAGGGTGGTTTTATGTGGATATACTGTAGGTGCATGTTCTCATGTAGAACATTTTATTATAATTACATTCTTACAAATGATGTCTCCTTTTCCTTATCAATTTCTGTCTTTTTCCCATGGCGCAACCGAGGGCATCACAAGCCAAATTCAGGTCAGGCAGTCAGGTAACTCTAGTGAGATGTGGCTTCACCATCATGACCTGTGTGTGCAGTCAACATCATCAGCGTGGTAGCAGTAGCTGTAGCTCCCGGCTCCAAAAAGCTTTGTTTTGTGAAAGCGGAGGACTTTGTTGAAACTTTTATGGTGGCGTGCACATGATACTAAGCCCAAGGACACTCAGTGTAAGTTTAAGCTACCAAGGACACGGAGCTTTTGATGTATTAAAAGGCGCATCAACCGGTGAGTAACTGAGTATCCAGTTGCATGAAAAACATTAGGTGTTAAACTTGTCCCTTTAGGCAAATAATTCCCGGTTTGTTTAGGAGCGTTGCACGAAGGCCCTAAAATGATCTCCTCAGCTAAGAGCTTGTATTTAGTGTTCACAGTAGTTTCAGCTGTAATACAGTTGAGTCCCTCGTTACCGTGGCAACCGCTCTAGCGTCCCTTTGGGGCTATACAAAACTCCCCTTGCAATTTCATCAAAGTTTATGTTTTTGTGACACCAAACCATGTCATAGATACTTATTTCATGTAGACTAGTATCATTTTTGTGTACTAGAAACGGACTGGCTGCAAGCTAGCTAATGGGGAAATGCATTGAACAAGCTGCTAGCTTGGTGGATTTCAGTCTTGCCAACAAGAACACCTAAAGCCTCCTACACATAAAACATCATTTTCTTTGACTGTAATATTAATTAATTTCAAAATAATTGCAATACAAAAATGGCACAGATACTTATGATGGAGGCCCCTTAACATTTAAGGAAAGGAAATTCCCTTAAGTGCAACCCATCAGCAATAATATAAGGATGACTTAAGGATCTTTATCGGCAGATGTATCTAAGGGTATTCCCTGAGGGGGGAGATAAGTGGGTTTTGTGCACCTCACTTGAGTTTACGGTTAACCTTAAAGAGAACTTAAGGTATAAAACTTAACTAAGAGTTTTTGTGCATCCGGGCACAAACTTCTAACTAGTTCTCGTTAACGGTGAGTTGGATAAAGATCTTTGGGACACTAGTAATGACATATCCATCTAGCGTCCCTTTGGGGCTAACGAGCCCCACTCTCAGCTGTTAATTTACATACATCCATGTCTAAGTGACATTAGTGGCATTATTTAACCGATAACCGTGTCATGATGCTTGAGTGCATTGGATTGAATTGAACACACGCGCCGTGGGTCTGTACAGGATCTGTGCTTGTTTTTAGTCTTGGCTCTGTGGTTTCTTGCTTTGGGATAATGTGGTTCATGTTCACAAATATGGATTGAACAGTATTAGGCCAACAGAATAGCATATTTGCATTCTTAGGTTGAGTGGTATTCCTCGTTAATCTCCTGTTTGAATGTTTTCGTAGCCTCCATCTGAAAATATATTAAATCCAAACTGAACAGTGGATTTTGCCTAATGTCTTTGGTGTTTTAAATGAGCTGAGCAACAAGAGAATCATTAATAGAGTAGAAGTGTTGATGATGTCTATGTGAAGTCTTGACGGGTGGAGGAAGTTTCAAACTGAGACCTCACCTCTCTCTCACTCTCCTGAGTTATTATTAAACACAGAGTTGACATTTAAAAAATTAAACCCCTCAAAATTAAACGAGGAATGGGCTCCGCTTTGTGCTTATTCTTTTTGATGGCTTTTCCCTTCAACGTTTCAAATTCTCCCTTCACCCCCATCACCCACTGACTCTGAATACATTTCTCTCCTCGGCAATGCCATCTATTTGAATATCAAACACCAATAAAAGCCACCTCTTTGGATTTGTTTGAGCTCCACCATGCTGTGAGAGGGAGGTGGGCGGCACGGGGGGAAGGATCTTGGAACTATTGAGTCCAAATATTGATGGAACTAAGCCAGTCCCTGTGACGCCAGAGCCAAAGATTCATGTAAATTTTCTCCATGTTACATCTTTGCAACACACACATTTCTATTTATTTATCCAGAGAAGGTTGACTGAGCGTACATGCTTTTTTCTCAGCTTTCTCCCCACATTCACACCAGGGAGCTGCCCAGTACAACCTTAGTTTCCTACTGTTGAACAGCTCCAGTTGGGGGTTAAGTGCCTTGCTCAAGGCCATGTCGGTGGTAGCTGATGAGGGTTTCTCATTCACTTTCCCCACCCAGAGTTTCTCAGCTGGCCTGGGAATAAACCGCTAAGCTTCCAGTCACAGGCCCACTGCTCCAACCTCTAAGATACTGCTGCCTCACGTCTAATCAAACATTCAGCATTAAATCACTGTTTTCATATGCTGCTGTAGGTGGATCCATGCAAGTTGAGGACAGTCTCAGCGGAATGAATGAAGAACTAATGTACAAAAAAAACTGATGAGATGGGCAATGATGAGCCAGTGGGAAAAAAAATATTTTCTGTAAGACATGGAGGTTCAAAGGGTAAAGAGTAAACATTTTAGACATGTCAAAATAATGTAAAGAGGTAGAGATTCTGTACAAACCCACTGTGCATTTGTGATTTTCATGGTGGAAATGTAAGAATAACATTGCAGTGGTTTTTTTTTTGTTTTTTGGGGGGGATTTTGCAAAGGCTTTACAGCAATAACAAATTGCTAGATGTGGAGTTATGTTTACATCAGCTATTGTTTGCTAGCTAGCTCCACATGTTTTGCAAGCTGCAGCTAGCTAGCTAAAAACAATTTCAAAACACACAGGGTTGAGAGTAATTATAAAAAAGAGATTTTTCCTCAGATATTGACATGAGTAATAAAAGGTAGAGTAGGCCTAAAGAGAGCAGTTCTTTCTGAATACATTAAGCGTATTGTAGGAGTTAGCTAAAGAGGTATGAAGATTGAGAGTGAAGGTTACATTTCACAACAGTCAAATTTTTACTTCCTTTATTACATACCTCTCAATAAATAACATATCATTTTCATTTAATGATTTTGTCAAGTGTTATAAACTGACACTTGATGGTGATACTGACGTGGGAATCTGTATTCTGAATTCTCCATAGTGATGATTACTGTGATGTGGCAACAGTGTCCTGGCATGCTTCAGTGAATGCCATTTGTGAATGAAAGCAAGAACTTCAGCATCACATTCTGAAAATTGCATTTGTGTGGAAGGAAACATCATTTACTATCAATTACCAGCCTCACAGCGAAGGCTCCTGCATACATAGTGGCAGGAATGGAGAAAAAGGATAGAAAGGTAACTGGATGATGTTGCGGGTGATTGACTCTCCGTCTGAGAGACTGGCATTCGCTGCTGTCGCCCACACATACAATCCTAACCAGTCACAGCTCTGGGTTCAGTGAAGTGTTAGCTACAAGCCAATGAATTTCCAGACAAGATCTTAACAAATCCTCAACCTTTTACCAATGTAATGATATATTGGCAATGGCTCCCCTCTCTATGTCCACCCCCTCAAAAACAGACAAAGCAGCAAATATATCATTAGCAGCTGCCCTATGGAGCTGGATATTAATTATCTTGTGTTCTCCTCGTTTGGCCACTCATTTGCACATGTACTGTAAATGTCACCACAGAGATAAATGGGAAAACAAAGACCCCAGCTCATAGCCTTTATGCGGCAGAATGTCACAGGGAGCTTGTAAGAGATGAGATATTGGTTTTGGCCTGGCATAGATTCTGGCTCAAAGGACGTTCCCGGAGGCAATAAAATCTGTATGTCATCTGTGCTTAGAGACTTATTACGGAATGTGCAAACAAATTGTTACAGTTTCAAAATTTGGAATTTCTTTTTTGTAAGATAGTAATGTGGAGTCTGTTATCAACAATGAACCAGTGTGATCCTGAATCTTCAACAGCATAAAATCATTTTATACAGTACTCCTTTAAGTCATCTGAAAGGATCTCCTGTGGTGTAAAAGCCACCTCAGAGCTTTTTTTCCCCCCTCAGTATGGACTCCTTTCCCGCCAGATATTGTTCTGACATGCCTTTCTTAGATTTATGAGTAGATTGAAAAGCACTTTGGGGGGGAAAAAAGCTCAACTTTCACATTCTCCGCATGGCCTTTAAGGTGTGAGGAATAAAGGGGTATTTGTATTAATCGATCACACGCCAAGCCTAGTTGAAGCCCGGCCCTAATGGTTGCTTGCTGTCATTTTGCTAGCAGCTTGTAAAAAGGATTAGAGCAGCTCTGTGGAGTAAGGGCCCATGAACAGCAAAGTTCTGTGGCCGGCAAAGAAAATAAATCAATTTATCCTAGATGGTGGTGCAGTTTGGGAACATAATGCCTAACGATGATGGAGTTTGGACACTTCATACTTGTCATTGTGAAATTGGACTGCCGTGTTGCTAATGACGGTAATGTATGTTGTGCCTCGCCTGCTACAGTAATCCTTCACTCTGTCTCACTTAAATGCATCTCATTGTCTGGCATATTGCATTATGAATACCGCCGGTAAAAAAAAAAAAAGGGGGGAGAATGTAATTTATGTGTTCATTCATTTGGGCACCAAGTTAATGGAAAAGCTGTATAACAATATAAATTTCTTCCTTTTGTCACAGGCGATTGTAACTTTGAGAAGCCGCTGGCGGCGTGCGGGTACAGCCAAGGCAGAGAAGATGACCTTGACTGGGAGCAGGCCAACACCAGAGAGAAGCCTTCATCAGATCCTTGGATGCCCTCAGGTAAGGAAGGTGACACCGGCTCGGCGGAGAGGAGAAATGACGACTCCATCGCCATACTGAGAGAGAATAGCTCATTGCAATAGTCTGCCCATTTCATGCTGTCAATGCTGTGTTGAAAGCAGTATGTTGCACTGAAAGATTCTCTCACATGGAAGGATTTTTGTAGAGCTAAACAATTCATCTAAAAAAAAAAAAAATCGAAATCGCAACATGAACTTTTGCAGTTTTCAAATTGTAGAGGCTGCAATTAATTGCTTAAGAGAGAGAAGCGTCCAAAATTGATTTCTGAACAATGTGTTTTAGAGCTCCAGGTAACCTTTGGTCCATGAATCAAGTACAATATTGGTGAAAACCTTTCATCAAACTCAAACTCAGTAAATCCTGTAAACTGACTTCAATTTTTTTTTAACAAAATCACTTTTCTTTAAACAGTTTTAAAGTTCTAAAAAATGTAGGCCTATGACAAGAAAAACATGATGATATGAATCGCAGTTTAAATCGCAATTGCAATATTCTGTCAAATAATCGGAATTAGATTTTTTTGTCAATATCTTTAAGCCCTCATTTTTGTCACAGGATATTATTTTCTAAACGGGAAGTTCCTACTTGTTAGAAAAGCATTTAAGCCAATAAAGGAACAATCTATCAAACTTAGACCCGCATCATACAACCTAGTATTAGAGACTAATTATTATTGATTTAACTTTATGTATTTTTTTTACTACTATGTAATCTTGAACATTATTAGCACATACTTTAAAGAGACAGTTCTATTTACACATTCTTCTCTCGAGTTCCAACACTATTTCCTTCTCTTTTGTCATTGATGTGGGATGTTGATAAAGTGTCGTTCCACATCAATATCCGCCTCACAGGTGACAACAGCACGAATTGAGACAAAAGCGACAGGAGCGCATTGGATATCAAAATACTCAAATCCATTTTAATTAAGGAATTCTTTCCATCAGCCACATATTGGAATTCATTAAAATGCTTTCCCCGCATTTTGTGTCTGCCGCACACAATTTGTCTCTTTAATGTTCCATTGATCGCTTTTCATTTGATTTGAAATGAGGAGATATCGCCGCCACCGAGCTGAAGGCACCTAAGGAATTAGACTAATGGAACGGCGCTTTTTTTCATGTTATAACAAAGGTAGCGTTGCAAACTAATGGATATTGTTTTCCTCTCCTATCTGACGCCTAATCTCACAAAGGCTGCATCACAGATAGATTGCGCTGGGCCCCCCCAGTGACAGAGCGGGAATTAATTAGCAGGCCCTCACTAATTTTAAGCAGCCGGTGCCCAGACCTGTTTGTGTGTGTGTCAGGGTGTGTGTTGAACCGCCCCGGAGAAATTACCTGCCATGGAGGGGGAAGTGTCTACTTTTTCCATTGCAATTGATTTATGTCGGGACACATGGAGGCTGGACAAAGGTTACAGCGGAATCTGGAAAAGCCTTGACCTACAAATTAACACCTCGCGCATGGTCTAAATTTAACATATCTGATTAAAATCCCATGTCTGGTTAAAAGGCGTCCCTGATTGTGCTTCCAGTCTGAGTACACTTCAGATAGGCTTGTTTTCTACCTGTGCATCTTGAATTGCGGGTAATTAACAGGTTGCAGCTCTTTCTCCATTTCTCAGCGTGAGCACTCACCCTGCCATACAAAATTGTAATCTCTCCTCTTTGACCGCGTTGAAAGGGATGTGAAATGTAGTGCACTTGACGGATGAAATTGTTTTAGGACTACCAGAGAGGGGGTTGATGGGTAGAAATGCATTTAGGTGAAAGCCACACCGCTGGAAAAGCTATCTCACCTCTGATTGCCGTCTCACTCTCAACCTGTACTTATGAATCTCCACAAAACGACCTTATCATGCTCACAGAACAGATTGTTATCCTACCTGGTGTGCCGGGATGGAAATGGAATTAGAGTGGCCACCGAACAGAAGGCATTACCAACTCAAACACGTTTAAAAGCAGTTGTACACACTATCTATCCAAATAGTGTTGTTTACCTCAAACAGAATATATGATCTGCACGATTATTAAAACCTCTTCTGCCCTGGCTGAATTCTCATAGTAAATCATTGAACTAGATAGAAGTTTAAACATCTAGCTCCCACATTAATTCAAATTTTAGCTATCAGCTAACTCTGTCAATCGACTGCTATAAAAAAAGCTCATCAACGTTCATTAAAAAGTTGGACTAACTGACTTTGATTGAATCATCAGTTAATCATTATCAGATGTAAAAAAAAAAATTTGCTGTGTTCATTATGGAATAATATAATTTGAAGTTTTATTCAAAGATCACAATAAAGTTAAGACATGAAAGCTGCACATTATCTATTATCTGTATCTAATAAGATACATCAAAGTCTTGTGAAACCAAGAGGAAGCATCCTGAATTAAGGTGGTTGTCACTGTGGTAGATTGGTGAAAAGTTATGTGCACCAGTGAGTCTAATGTAGAACTTGACATGTTGTGTGTGTGTGGAGCTCAGTGAGGACTCTCCTTCATCCTACCAGCTCATACTGCAACCAAAGACCAAACTGGCCCGCTTCCATCCCAACATGTAAATAAAAGAGTACCGAAACGCAAAAGAGGAATGAAACGCAATGAGGAAAACGAGCCCCGTGGCCACATGAAGGAGAGGAGACAAACTCAAGCAGGGCCTGAAACTCTGGGTTGTTTACGAGGATCCGCTCCCTACCTAATTGCTACGTCTGGACAGAGAGTAGCCTTGTTTATCCCGCCGCTCGGCTCTGATTGCATGCTTTGGCTCCTTTAGGGTGGCTCAGCCCAGTTCTGAGACTCTGCACGTCTGCTTGGGCACACCCCAGTATGTTCCCTCTCCCAAGCCAACTGGAGACACCCCCGGCAGAACTGTCACTGTCAGTCCCATCAATACCAACAAGCCTCATCTGTCCTGGATCTCGACAATAAAACCGTCTCAGCCAAGACGACACTCACTCAGCCTTGGAGACTGGAGTTGGACTCCGTTCCCCACTTCTGTTGAAAAGAATCAGACGTTGGGCTGGATTGCGCATTATTTGAAGAGAAAATTGCCACACTTGAATCGAAGACATTTGTATCATGTCAGCTAGAATGGACTGGCAGGCTGTTGAAAAGCGCGTTTTCGATATTCTACCCTCCTCTCTGTTGTTAAAAAGTTCCCCAGTGCAGCGCGGCGGTCTGGGAGAAGAATGGATGAGGTTGACTTGATGGGGAAGTTTGCAGTGTTGTGCTGCGGGGGGGCGTCCAGATGCCATTAAAAAGGAAGCTGTTTTTAGTGAGCCCCAGCTGGTGCAGAGGCTGCCTCCTCTCTGATGGTGTCATGGATGTTGCCAGCAGTAGGCTGCTGCTCCCTGGCTTTCCCCAGAGACTCGTTCTGGGGAATAATGGCAAGAGGAGGAGAATGAAGGTCCTCTAACTGAGATTAATTAGGGTTTTTGTATTATGCTAAGCACAATAGCAAACTCAGCTCCAGCTGAATGGCTTATTGTTTTATTCTTAATGTCTGCCTCTAAATATGTGGAGGGAAAGGAATTGCATGTGTTTTGTCTCACTGTTGCTCAGTGTCTTTGTTTTGATTGCTTGCCCTTGGTCGATAACGACACTTAGACAATAGTGAAGGATTGACAGAATGAGGTTCTTCTCTCATTCTGGTCCTTTCTTGTCACATGTTCATAATGCGTTCATGCAAATGCAACTCACTCTTGAACCCAGAAGGGTATCATTCTCACTGTGTGGCCAATGCATATGGATAAGACGGATCATTTTAAAAGACAGAACGTTCCCCTATGTTTACCGTGTCATCAGGAGGTAACGTCGTACCTGGGCCACTGATGTTGTTTACGCGCGGCTCAAACAAAAGAAGAGAAGGATAGCCACTTAAAATGTGCGAGGAGAGAACACCCACTGACTGAAGGACGTCAGAAATTTAATCAGAATTTAAATCACATCAGCAAAAGATGAGATTTGCTGTCGATGGGGTGGAGGAGGGAGGGGTCTGTGATGTGAAAATAAGCTAATTGCTTCTGAGGCATTCCCAACTTTGTGCGAAACTCGCAGCTCGCATGGTGTTGGCAAGGTCGCGAGGTTAAGGAGAAACCCCATTATATGATTAAGGGACAAAACAGAACAGCAAATTACCTCGTCTGATCAATTCGAGAATTAATTCCTGGGGGCGACAGTCTGAGATTTCCAATTTAGCATGTTTGTAGGGTGAGGATGCATTGTGCGCTGGTCTGACCAAATAGGATTGCACCCGTTACTATAAACAGGATTATGACGGCACGCTGTACTGTCATGATGGAGGACATATTTGCATACTGTATTTCACATTAGTGTGCATGGTATGTACCATTACAGCTAATGATCTAGCCAAGTGACTCACGTGAACAGTCTCTGTGGTTGTGTAATGTGTTTGTTGCAGGCAAATGGCTCATAAAGAGAATATTGCTATGGAGTGCCAATAGTATATTAAGATGACATATTAAGCCATTAAGAATTGCCGCTGATTGACGCCCGGCAACAAAGGATGTTGGAACATAATAAGGGTCACCTGCTGTTCCACCTGACTAAAGGGACTGGGCAGGAACGTGTTCAGCATGATGGATGGTTTTCGGGGTGAATCTGCTCGACATTGTCAAAGAAACCTGCCAGAACCTTCATATGGAAAGCCCAAACTTATTCAGTGTTATTTTATCAGGCCCCTTTCATGTTTCAAAGGACACAGGGAAAGTTCTGGAAAATTGAGTGGAGGCCACGGCTGTTCACATTAACAGCCTAACCCTCACAGCGAGAGCATTTTTGATTGGTGGCAGAAAGTGAGAATAGCCCTGTCTTCATTGACATTTCCGAAGCGGCTGCCGTGCTTTTCTGCGGGTGTGACCTCTGTGAATTTTATTAGCAAATGAGACCTGGAGGGTTTGGGTTTAAAGAGCGCCCCTTCATTCTGATTTCCCCCACATAATGATTTTCACAGAGTTCAGGACCTGAATGGAGGAGAAATAATGAGCACTAGTCATTATTGCAAATTATATCCTCTACTCAGACCATCACTCAACTCATAATGAATCTAAATACCTCCAACCTATAGACTTTGATGATTAGGATTAGACAGTTCCCTATTCGTATGAGCTAAATTACAAGAGACTATATTCCCATTTAGAATATTTTCCTCCCTTTTTATGAATACGAATTGAGGGAAAAAAGGAAACATACAATTGCAGCCATTTAACCAGCTCAAGGCATTTTGCTACATCTTGCCTTCTCCTGCCTGAAAAAGCACCGTAGAAACCAGTCTAACCAATTCACAGTGCGGTGCATTTTATTTGGTTGCTTTGTATATGTGATAGCTTTTTGTCATGCATTCCATGGGTCTTGAGAGAACATCACACAAACAACTAAACACACCGGAGGCTGCTTAGTCCTTTCAGAGTACTGGTGTTCACTCTTCCCAGTCTGACAACCTACAGACCAACAAAGGGGTATGAATGCAGTAGGAAAGGTTTAACAAGGTTCATCTACCACTTGTTGTTTCAGGTCACTGTTTGTTCTCTCTCTGCCTCTCCATTTATGCTCAACCCTCCTCCTGCTTGCCACACTGACTTTAAGTGTATTCAACTTGACAAAATGTAATCTTAAGAAAGATTAAGACAGAATCTATTTTAGGAAATAATGAAAATAATGAAAACATCACTACAGGTCAAGGATTCAGTCTTGCCTATTGAAGAGCAATCACTTGTAAATGGATTATTGTCTTCCGACAGATTATGCTCATTACTTGTTGCCTGTGCCTCAGGGTAATGTTTGTGTAGTTATGCTTCCTGCTCTCAAAAATGAGTTTCAATTTGCAAGACTCAGTGCTTTGGTAGACATGCAGGGGTTTGCCAAGAGTGGCACGGAAACCTAATGTCAAAGGATCTCCTTGCTATTTCTCTTATTGGAAGAGGTTAGCTGCTAGAAACTACCAAATGAAATTGCGTTTGTGTTGTCACATGAGACATTTAGTTTGTGATTGATCACCAATTTGCCACCGGGCCTCTACTCTGAGATGCCACTTTGAAAAATCTCTTAGCGGAGTGAATCCTCAGGAGGGAACTTCTCTGCCCATCACACATGACCAAAGTGTGAACAATTCCCAACTGGCCTGCCAGTACGAGTGAGTTGATGGGGCAAAGGATTAACTTGATTGAAGCCTTCTTTTGGAGTATGTCCATGGTGTTCTCTGTACGGCCTGTAATACCATTAAAGCCACTAAGGCTGTTATTTCGGATTACTTGATCACCAGCTGAACCTGTACATTTGTGGGTTTACACTGCTAGGTAAAGCCATTTTCATACTAGAAGGCACTTAGTAGAGCGCATTTAGACTTTCGGAGAAAATAGCGTGTGATTGCCATGATGTTTACGAGGCGAACTGAAAGTGCCGATGTCGGACTTTCCCACCAGCACATAACATACAGTAGTATAATAGTTATGGCTAAAAAATGAAAATCGTCTAATGGCAGAAATCCTAGACCCGGATCACCAAAAGCAACTGATCCTTGGGCCAAGAACTGTGTATCCACCAAATTTCAGCCAAATCAGCCATAACTTTTTGAGATATCTTGCTAATAAACAGACAAACAGGGGTGAAAAACATAGTGTGGTGGTGCCACACAAATCCATTGTCCTTATCTAGGGCAGGTGCTGGACCGAACAGAAGTCCAATTAACAGGTAAAGAATGGTCCGCACACTGCAGGGCTTCCTTAAATTCTTTTAATGCACCAGAGAAGTGATTTCAAGCACAGTCACTCTTCATCAGACTAGGGGTGGAAACATAACCTCTGTCTTCCCACTTCATTGGTAGAAGTAATACGTTTTGGGAATACCACATTCACTGCAAAATCAGAAAAAGTGATAATTTATAACAACTTCTCTGTAACAGTGGAACGGCTGGTTTATGGTTTATGGCTTCAGCCAACAACCAGTTTATCAATTAATGATGTTTTCTGTGTTAAATCCCTCATGTATACAGTTTCATTGTTAATAAATTGTAAAATATTGTATTCAAATCAAAGTCATACGTTACTATTTCAGCAGCATGCCACTAATTTCTGAAGAACAGTAACATGAATGCATGTAGCATCCGGAGCAGGGACACTCAATCTTTTGCTAATTCATTTTTCATACCAGCCTCCATGTTCTCTATGTTCAGCCATCATTGTAATGGAAGGTGAAAGTGGCCTACATTGGAATAATAATAAATCTGTTCTTCTGAATACCTCAGACAGTAGTAGAGCACTGGCCTTTATGGAGTTGCACTGACAGGCCTCAAGTGTGCAGAGAGCTCTCTATTTTTAATTGGTCCTGAACATGCCATTGTTAAGGCACTAGAGATAGAGAAAGAGGAAGAAAGAGGGAAAACACCCCTGTGCATCACTAGCACATTAGCACAGCACTAACACAATGTCATTATAATTTGCTCTTAGACTAGTTGGCTAATTAGCTTGTCGTGGTGCAGCAGGTCCTGCAGAGTATGTGGTCATTAGCCTTGAAGAGCATAGAAACTGAATGACAGTCAGCGTTCTCCTGTCATCTGCTTCAGTTCTGTTAGAGAGTGACAATGGCAGCATGATGAGGCGGCACAGTGTCACTTGAAATATTGTATTCTCCTTATGTTTTCTGGTGGTCGATAATGAGGAGAGAAGAGACTTTTTCCTCTTGTTGTGTTTGGCTTCACTGACCTAAAACAAGACAATTTGTAGTCTTTGAATTCAGTGACAAGCATTCAGGAGTCTCATTGCTACAGAGCTGCAGCCAGCCTGTCTGGACAGATTAGAGAAGTCATGTCTTAATATTTACATTTGTATTTCCGACGAGTAATTCCAAATTAATATTAACAGCCACTACAGTACATTAAGCCTTATCAAACAAGAAGTGACTTCTTACACAGTGTACCTATTGTTTTATTAATATTTCATTAACATAATGGTAAAAATGTACAAATGCTGCTTGAGGGATCTGAGATTTTCATCTCTAATTACCGACAGAGAGCACGACTGTGCATAAATGTCCTGTGCAGCATTGTCACAATGTGACTTTTTCAAATGAATAGTAAGCAACCTGTTTTAATCATAGAGGAAAGCAGTGGCGCCGGCATCTTTGTCTTTGTAACATGAGCTTCAATTGAACAATTCATCAACTGATTATTAGTGCTGGTTCGCATCACACCAAGGGTTGTTGATGCCTCTAAGGGGGAAAAACAAAATGTTGTGGGCACCTGAGCAGATGGTTGAGTGTTATTGAGGAGACCTCAAAGCCCTCATATGGAGCCGCCTGATTGAAGTTGGACAAACAAGTGCCTCAAAGTCAGTTCTCCTCCTGCCCTTCTTCATGTATCATACACAACCTCCTGCATATCCTCAAAAATAATTAGCGTGAATCACACTTGCATCAGAGACAGATTGAAAGTGAATAATACATTAAAAAGCACTGGAAGAACAGCAGTATCGTGGATTGTTGTTCACAACAGTGAATCAGAACACAGTGATCATGCGGTGTCCTGCATGAAAATCTGTAACCCAGAAAAGGCCACAATCATACATAGCTAATCACAACTTTCAACAGTGCCTTTTATACATTGCTGTAAGCACAGGGAGTTATGACACTCACATGATTCAAATGCTGTTAAGATCCTGCAAAACAACAACTAGCTACTACCTGACAAACAAAGCCAAGGAGCCTGACTCAGTGTCATCACAACCCAGTGCTCCACCTCCTCCTCCTCCTCTGCTCCTTCTCCTCCTGTTTCATTCTGTAAACATGACAGACCCCCCACTCGTTATCTGAAGCTGGAGACAGATGGAATTGGTGCGTGTTACAAGTGCAGCACAACAAGACAAGTGGGCAAGCTCATTGACGGAACAAATAGGGTTCTGTGAGAGGTTGTTTGGCTGCCGCACTCCGGGACCAAGCCCGCTGTGTAGCTGACGTTATTCACCCTGTTTAACACCGTATCTCGGTGAATCACCATACGTTAAATTTAGTGACAAGCACCTTTCTCCATTGCAGCTCAGCTCAGCCTCATGCGCAGGCGAGCAGAGCTTTTTACTTGCAGGTCGTTTGTTTCACCTCCAACCAAAATGTGCCGTCTAATCATCGCGACTTGTCGTACTTTCAAAGAAATTTCAACATCAACTCTTTTTGGCAGTGTCTCACATGCTGTTACGGTTTGTGCCATCTCATCGCTGAGCCAATCTAAATAGGATGATGACAAATAGAAAGTTCTGTGTCTCATTGAAAGCTTGCCAATAATATAATAATTCCCACTCATGTTTTATTGGCAAGAGGGGAAAGAATTAGATTAACCTTTAATATTGAATCCAAATGATAAAATCTAAATGGGTCTTGCTTGGCAAATTTATTTTAACTTATTGATTTCTCATCATCTCCCTCCCCTCTGTCATTGAGGAAAAACATTATTCTCAAACATCCAGCATTTTAGGATTTGTCTTTGCTCCTTCTTTGTATTTTGATGAACGATTATGATTAGAGAATGTCTATCCATCCAGAGATAAGGGCAATTCCACTTAGAGGGTCACAAGACTTCTCAGTGCTAATGGGAAAGGTCTCAACCCAGTCATTATTTACCGTCTTTCTGCACACTCTCATAAGATTATCCTTTTCATTTAAAACTTCTAATAAACACCTGGTCTCCAGTAAGAAGCTGATACTTGCCAAGGATATCTTCCTATTCAGCAAATAGCCACCTGTCTCTAATAACCAACTGAGCCAAGAAGTTATTGAAGCTGTGCTGCCAGATATAAAACAGCATCAGAGAATATATCAGACAGCATAATTTTACTGAATTTTTATTTTGTTGGCAAATTATTGCAGCTCCTAATAATGAAATATGTGACTCATGAAATATGTGCAGGTATTAATACAATATTTTACCATTAATTTGTGTTCTTAAAATACCACATAAAGCTTTGACATCTTACTTTAATGTTCATGTAAAATATATAATATATATTGATTTTGGTCCTTGAAACAAATAAACAATTGGGCTGCTAATACAATTTTTTAACCTGGGAGAAATAGCATTTGTAAACACCTTTTACCATTTATTTTAGCCTACTGAGGTGCCAGGTAGATGGGTTTGCTACTGTACATTGGATAATACAGTGTATAATGAGTACAGACAATCAGAGGAAGTATTTGAAAGTCATTTCGGTATGTTTTACTATGATTGTAAATCTACCTGACTCTCAGTTGTCATGGTGTGATAAAACCTTCCCATCTGGTACTCCAACCAGATTAACGCAAACAATTATTTGAACTACTATTTGACCCAGGTCTGATAAACAGTCATTTAAATGTTATTTTGTTATAATCATCTCCCCCGTGTTGCAGGCTCAGCTTTCATGATGGTGAACACGTCAGGACGCTTTGCAGGGCAGAAGGCCCTGCTGCTGACGCCCCAGCTGAAGGAGAACGACACCCACTGCGTCATCTTCCACTACTACATGGGAGGCCGAGACAGCAGCCACCCGGGCCAGCTCAACGTCTACATCAAAGAAAACAACAGTCCCCTGGGCATGCCCGTCTGGAACGTGTCTGGTCCCGCCACTCGGACCTGGGGACAGGTGGAGCTGGCCATCAGCACCTACTGGCCCAACTTCTACCAGGTGAGGAGACTTACTCTGAATCCAGCTCTCCCTCGCATATTGTCAAATGTAGGCTGCTCATTGTTGGGAGCCCACCCTCTCTAGTTCATCAGCCGATGCCATTATTGCCTGTACACTGGGAGGAGCAGGACGAATTTATTATTCGAGAAAGTCCAAACAGCCGCACAATGGCCCATTCAAAACTCCCAGGATTATTGATTTCTGGGGCTACCTCGGTATCCATGGTAATCTGTTCTCTCTCCCTCTCGTCTGAGCCGGTTCTCTTTTTCAATCCTGAAACTCATTTTCACTTACCAATGCACATGACTGCTGGCCAGGGCAGGGTGATTTCACACTTGCCTGGCTATTAGTCTTCGCCGGGCTTGTTCCAAGAGCCCACCAAATGTTAATTGATGCAGAGAGACCCCTTAACCTCCCAACGGGAGCTGGTCCCCCGGTGAATTATTTCATTATGGCCAGGCTGGCTGGTCCACAGTGGAGCTGAGGGGAGTCCTCCTGCCTGCTCATCACAGCCACCCTGATAACTTAGTTAACAAGGAACACTGCTGAGCTTCTCACCGCTGAATGCAACACAGGAGCCGGCCCTCTGCCTCCTTAATGAGGGCCACACGGACAAAAGAAACAGAAAAGAGGAAGGCAGCAGCTGAGGACAGACTGTGCTGCAACTACCAGCAATAGTCACCGCTCACTGTTGACATGATGGTGACCCCTGTATGACATAATGAAGTCTGGCCAATGTTTACTGTTTGGCTGAAGTCACTTTCAGATGGAAGAAGTCTGCCAGTAGTAGTGCTAGTAGCAGTTTCTTTCTAGGAAATGCTTGTTATGATCTAGATTTGAACTCAAATCCATAGAAAGAGCTGTAGAGACAGCAACATCTTACTTGACAAACACTGCTAAGCTTACCATTGTTTGGTTTTTAGCAGTGAATTGGGGAGACTCTGTAAATACTGCAGCATGCAGACAAAATCACCTAAATGTGAGAATTTTGGCATTCTGTTGGTAGCAGCAGCTATCAATTTTCTATCCTTTTTTTTTCAAACATGTTTTTGCCTTTTATCACGGAATTCAGCGGCATTTAATTAATTTTCCAGAGCATTTTTGCCCCTAGCCCCTGTTATGTTCCTATCCTGGAATGCATCAGGGCCAAACAGATGCATCACATCCTCGCACACATCTTTACCCATTTGTGAGTCCCTCATCTATTGTTGTGACATTCGAAAATGTGCGGCAGTTCTGAAGCATTTATTTGAATGCAGCTCTTTGGGTTTGAACCCAAAATGAAGTATAATACTTCTCAATGTGTTTGGGGAAATCCCCAGCATCTGTTGCCTTTCAAGCCCCAGTGGAAGGTCTGTCTCCGTTTATAATTGTTCCAGGCCCAAACTGACAACATGGGGAAACTTGTGAGGATGCTAATGATCTTTGCACCACTCTCTCAGTCAAGAAAAGAAAGAGCAATCCTTGAAATTGTCGCTAATTAGCAACATGGCACTAATTATAGGTATCTTTAATTGCATGGTAACCTAAGCAATTGTCAAAGGGAAGCCACCTGATACTTGGAAATTATTTTTTAATTACCGGTTAGGCTTTTTTAGTCGTCATGAGCCTTTGAGCCTTTGATAATTACTCTGCTGTCAGGTCATCCCTAAAACTTTTAATTGAGATTGTCATGCTTTTCCAAAACCGCTGAACATCATGCAAAACACTATAATTTTCACTAAATGGTATGTTGAATCTATAGCTCTTCTACATATTTTATGGGAAATATGTACTTTGTGCCCAAGATGGAAATCCATTATTTATGTGATATGCAGGAGCACCAACAAGAGAGAAAAACCCAAATGTCCTCATCCATCTTGATTTCGATACAGTAGAGCCTATGGCAGAACAAATCAATCCTGCTGTAATGTAGTACTTAGCAAAGTCCCTTAGAGATAGCCAGTCAGGTGATGTAGACGTTGAATGCTGGGTTCACTGTCTGCCACTCTGACAAATGAGGACAGTGAACTTTCCTGTGACATCAACTGCTTTTGTCCCCTGTGAATTTTTTCACTCTGCGGGTCAGGCCCAATTATGCACTGCACTATCATTGATGTTGGAATCAATTATATCATAGCTATTAGCCAGGCTGACTGATGTCTGTTGCACAAACAAAAGATTTCAATTAGAGAGTGGGGGCCAGTTCATTTGTCTGGTGGCGATATATGGAGTGGTTGGCCTTTTAATTTCCTTTAAATTAGCCTGTAATGAGGCCATAATTGGCACCCAAGACATTCACTTTCATATTTCATGAGACAAAAAAAGAAATTTATAATTAGAGAGCCTTATCTGAAGGCATCCTGCTTCCCTGATGACAATGTAGCTATCTCCGCCTCCACATTCCTAGGCTACAAAAGGAATCCCAGAGATGTGTGTGTGTGTGTGTGTGTGTGTGTGTGTGTGTGTGTGTGTGTAGCCTAGCTACGGCTAGCAGAGCAGGACATACGTTTCTGGGTGATGCTGTAAATGGAATACACCCATTAATATATACCATCCACTGGAAGATATAGGTTATATTTAGGGAATAATGGCATGTCAAACATGTGTAGTGTGTGTATGTGGTGATATGGGTCTCTGCACCACACCCTGGGTTTGGGAAGGACTGGCATTCCGTTTCCCTTTTTATCACACTGCAGACCAGGGAGCACATAACTCTGACATTCTGCCGGGACACGCCTCGCTGTCAGGGCTTAGGACATTTGTTTTGCTAGAGAACTTGGCCCTTAAAATAGGGTCATGTTAGTCTACACAGCACAGTTGTACTTGATTTTCGGTTTTCCGTTGTCAAAGATAGTGGCAAACACACCTGCCAAGTAATACTAGACACAGAGCAACTGTGAAATGTTGAATATGCAACAACAGTCCCTTTTCATGGAAATGATACCCTCTTTAAAGAAGCATTAGTTGCATTAATCATTGCTGTGATGTGTAGGTGTCTGACCCAGCGGTTCACATGGTGCTAAGTCCATGTGCTAATAGTCATAAGGCTCAAACCTGATTTAACACTTGCATGTCATAACACCTATCAACTGTGACATATTGTGGAAATAATGTCAGTGGCCTGCAGCATTGTAACCAGCTGCAGCCCAGCTAACAGTGGGTGGCATTAGCAAAAGCCGGACTTCATTGCACACGGGGGCAGCCTCTCCGGAGTGCCATTTGAAGACATGTGTCCATTTATCATTGCTGTTATGAGTCTCCTCTCTCCTCCTCAGATTGTGTTTGAAGTGGTAACCTCAGGGCAACGCGGCTTGCTGGCCATCAAAGATGTCGTGGTCCAGGGCCACCAGTGCAGTAAGTCCTTTTTCCTTCACCATAAAAAAATATCATCAAACAGTCATTGTCCTTTTCCTGACACCCTTCCAAATATCAATATCGTTGTTCTTTCCAAGGTGACAAGCCAGCTAGTCAAACAGGCCTTTGCAGAGTATAGTACAGTCAATCCAAAGTGTAAACCCTCCTCCTACCTCCCTTAAGATTTATAACAATGGAGTTGACACACTAAAGTCTGCTCAGGATATACTGCCGGAGTAGCTGTGTTAAATCTGTCCTTTGAGAGATGGGAAACATAGCGAAAGAGAAGAAAAAAAATGGGACGAAAAACAAATAGTGCCGCACAGTATGCTGCTGCCCGCCTTTGGATTCCACTATTTTTCTCCTCCCTTAAGGATATTCAGTACAGCATCTCATCTCTCAGATGCTTGGAGTTCTGCTACCCTCGCTGAATATAAGCACCAGCACTTCAGAGTGCATCGCAGAGCTAATGAACATAATCACTAGCGTATTTATAATTCTCCTGCTTTGCCTTTTGGAAAAGGCTGCTGCTGTGGGAGTACAAGCAGAAGGGCTCTTCAGGACTCTACATGTCTATGCTTTTGAGTACTTACATTCATGTTAGCCCATATGGCTCCTTAAGTCTATACTAGGAGGTTTCACACTCTGCAATCTAAGTCTGAATCAATATCATACGGCTTTTCATCAATTGATTAATACTCCTCCTAACTGAAATATCAAGGTCTGATTGTTAGACGCTAATGACCTGGTAACCATTTGAAAGCAGCTGAATTCCTACAAATGTTATGTCAATGAGATGGATTTATATGGCAATAGGCGCTGCATATAAATGTATTTGAGTAAATCAATGAAGACTAGCGACGTGATCAATGTTTAAATGTGTAAAAGTGCGAGTGGATCAATAACTCTCTGAGTGGCGATTGGGTTTCTTTGAGTGATAAGCAAGGTGATCAGAGCAACGCCTCGGTGGAAGACAGCCAATTCATTTTCTATTTATACGACCGTGTGGAAAATGTAGCTCAAAGGTGTGATTATGACACTGGGTGGTCTGCCTCTCCTTCCATCATTAAAAAAGACATTAGTGATGAGAAAAATAGGTTTGTCTCTTTTGGCATTGAATGGATTGACAGGACAAAGTTATAAAAGAGGTGTAGTTCAAAGGCATGGTTATGAAATATTAAGTAGAAGTGAAAGTCTTGATGATGAAAGTGATACAATTAGCTGTTGCCAAGTCTTTAGAGATTTGGTTATGTTTCGAATCAAGGTCGCTCCATTGAATTGCCCTATTTTTTCCATGCAGAATAGGGGTACTAATCAAAAATGCTCCACATAAGTTACTTTTTGTGGCTATCCCAACCAGTGAATGAACTGATAATGAGCACACTTAGAAAAGAGCATAATGCTTTTTGAAGAGTCCCCTCAATCCATGAAAGGATCCAGTTAAGAGACAGCAGAAAATGGATTTTGTTAGGTGCAAGTTCACCTTCTTGTGTCTCATGTTTCAAAGAATGGGCTAGAAGACTGATTCCTATTCATAATAGCTCCTTTGTAGCACAATCTCATGTAAACTTCCATGCCTCTGATAACTATTTGCCTTTATTTCTTAGTGAACACGCCTCACTTCCTGACTATAAAGGGAGTGGAGGTCAACGCTGGACAGACTGCGTCTTTTCACTGCACCGTCAACGGACGCAAGAGGGACAACTTCCACCTCTGGCTTCAGGTGAGAGTCATTTTTTTACCCTCCTCCTCAAATCCTTTTACCTGTGAGTATATTCTGCTGAATTTCCCCACAGCCGGGAAATTCTCTTTTTTGCGTCGGGTCAGCATCAGAACTTGGCTCCGGGAGATTCAGTGTCTTGCTCAAGAACTCTTCAGTAAGGTGGATGCTCGCTGTCAAAGGGGGCTTGAAGGGTCGAAGGGTGGCTTCCCTAATCGCTACACCACCCTGCTTCTCTAAACAGACCCTAACGTTGTTTGAACATGACACCTTCTGATCTGGAGTCAGACGCACTACTGCTGTGCCGACAGGTCTATGAAGCTATGCAAATCTAAGCCTTATTTGAATGGGAAACAGGAAACGTAGCATCTGCAATTATTCTAATCAGCCATGCTAAAAACATTTGATCAACCTCTGGCTTAAGGGGATAACAACTTTTTCCCTCCCTTGAATGGTCTCCAAATCATTCAACTGTATGAAAATCCTTTAAGCAGCCTTTTATCAAAGCGAAATAAATCATTTTAGGAATTCAAGCGAACACATGCATGCGTTGCTTTCTAGCGCCTCAGCGTTGAGGTCTCGCCAGATTTCCAGAGGCCTCTGCATCTGGGAGGCGGGGCATTACAGTTGTTTCAGATCACCGCAGTATGGTCTTAACCTATATAGATGTTGGCTCTGTGGATGCTGTGCACTATATCCGGCACGACTAAGCTGCACAGCAGTCTTGGATTGACCTTGTTCTGAGCAGCGAAGGTAGTGCATCTGGCAGACATAACCCTGCCGGCTCTGCTGCTAAGCACACTGTCACACGTGTGATCAGTGGGAGCATGACGCCGGGTAAAGGTCTTCTGCCAGGTACTCCATCATTTTAACAAACACGTCCTCATTAGCACAGGAGCTGGAAAACAAACATTAAGTGAAGTCCCCCGATGACAGTAATGAAGAAATATTTCTAATGAACAAATGTCCCCCATCTGCCTGCTGTGAGGGGTGACAGCTGGGGAGAGCCCACTGTGTGTGTGCGTGTGTGTGCGAGCGTGCGCGTTGTTTGTGTGTGTGCGTGTGTGTGTGTGTGTGTGTGATAAATGTATTCCTACCGTCAGCCACCGATGGGACACAAACAGACAAACACGCACACACAAACACACACACATACACACGTAAACAAGAACAGACAACAAGTACAAACACACACTTGCCCACAGTTTCTGAAACACACAAGGTCAAGCCACTTTGCTAATTAAACCTTTCCATTTTGGAGGCTCACTCGTGTGTTTGTCTCTGTTCCAAACAGGGCATCGGTGGACGGGAGGCCCCGATGAAAGCCACTAAACCTTGGAACAACCGACGCTTCATAGGCACTTTCGACGTGGAGAACACAACCAAGGGCGACTCGGGCCGCTACCGCTGCATAGTCCACTCAGACAAAGGGGTTGGAGTGTCCAATTATGGGGAACTAACCATAAAACGTGAGTATCGCTCCCCGAGCAGAGCAACATAAACGCGGCGTATCTGAGCGAGCGCAACGCAGGCAGCAGGAATGTTTTCTTCCCGCATGACCTCCATGCATACAACAAAGTCAACGGGAGATAAACAGGAAATGCTGTGTTTTCCTGGATGAAAATGTCCTCAAAGGCGATACTAAAAATACTAGCTTTTTTATGTTGATTTGTTACCCAGAGGACTTTAATACTTCCCCTGTAAAGGCTGCCCTTGACCGCGCACAATCCAACCTAAAAGAGCACAAAGGCAGGAGGCACCAGGGTTTACAGTAACCTCACTGATATTTCACTCCTGCAGTCATTTGATATGAATTTATGGAGTCGTCTGAAACTAAATCCTGCAAGGCCTCACTTTCCTATAGCCCTATAGCCCGGTAATGGCCTTCTATATTTCTTCACCTCAATTTTCTCCCTGCGCTCTCAATTGAATTTACTGCCCTGTTTTTTTTTTTGTCTCCCAGCTTTATGTGATTGATAGGTTTAATCCTGGCTGTCCAGATCGAGGTCTGTCAATCATGTGCGAATGGCCGGGCCCAGACACAGCGGAGTGGAGAGAGAGATAAAGTCTCTCTGCCCGAGTGTATCAGTGGGTTTCAGTGGTGTACTCAAAGAAAATTTACTGACACACTGGAAGCACTCAAAGCCACACTCGTGCATAAATTCAGCAACACAAACACTCGCACGTTCTTGTACACACACACACATACTCGCCAGCCAGCAATATGTTTGCTGATTGCTGCTTTCGATGTGTCAGTAGATATGTTTTACACAAGACAAACCAGTAAAGTGTAAAGTGCCTGCGTCATAAATATTTCACATACAGTAATTTTCGAGATTTAGGCATATATCATATCTTCGCTCTCTGTATCCTGTTTTGAATTCCGCAGAGATTTCACACCTCAATGACTTCAGCATAAGCCAACTTGTCAGAGAAAGAAAAGAGGCGTTTTCACGGTCATAAGTGTCACACATAAAAGGCCGATATCTCCTCTTATTGTACCAGTCGTAAAACAAGTGCTTAACCCCCCTAGTAATGCCTTCAAGTCGTAAATCCTCCTTAAATGTGTATTCACCACGTCCGTGACTCGTTTTTGGAGGAGTGACCACGGAGTAATTCTGTGGATTATGAGCCTGCTACAGTCCCGCTCCAACCCCCCCCCCCCCCCCCTCACCCCACCCCTCATTACCATACACTGCCTTTGCTTCAACATGAGGAGAGTGAATGCTTGATTATCCCGGATAATCACTTCTGCCTTTTCATGCCAATGTTCACTCAGATTTATGTGCCTGCGCGGAAGTGCACCGCGCGTACTTGCAGAGCGCCATACGGATCGGCCCGCCGTAGCCCCTTTCCCGCGTGCGCCCCCCCCCCCCCCGTGATGGGCTCTCCTGTAGTGCGGCCAGTGGTTCTGAAAGGGGGATAATTACTCCCCGTCTAAGTGCTGGCTGTTTCTCGGGCCTGGCCGGAATCACCTGGAGCTGCCGAGCGAGTCCCGAGCTCCGGCGTGGCATTCTGGGCCGCGCCGCTAACTGGAGGCTGATGTGGCGCGGCCGTGTCAGCGCTAATGAGAATAGCCGCTGAAAAATCGAAGGCGGCCCGGTCGAGCTCGTCATTTTCCCGTGGCCCACCCTTTCTCATATCAGCAGCGGATCAATTCTTTACTCGCAGCAGCCCAATTAGGAGAGTGGACGGCGTAATGAGGACCTCTTGCATCTTAACAAGAGAGGCTCAGTGGATGTTATGGAAGAATGAAAGAGGTCTACAGCTGACTAACAACAGGACAGAGTGGCATTTCTGATGATTGCTGCCTGTGTGGTGGATGGAAATGGGTGGCAAGATTAAATGTGTGTAGGTGTGTGTGTGAGTGTGTGTGTGTGCATGTGCATACGATTCTGTAAGCGTGTTAATGTATGTGTGTGTGCTACATGTGTGTATGTATGTTGGTCATTGTGTATATTGTGTGTCTGTCGTTGGCCATTGAGTGCGTGTGCATGCCAGTGTGTTTGTCTGTGTGTGTGTGTGTGTGTATGCTCAGGCAATTCTATAAGCGCGTTAATGTATGTGCTACATGTGTGTATGTTGGTCATTATGGTGTGTGTCATTGGGCACTGGGTGTGTGTGCATGCCAGTGTGTTTGTCATTATGTGTGTGTGTGTGTGTGCGTGTGTGTGTGTGTGTGTGTGTGTGTTCTGGCAGGCAGGTGCAGTGGTGGAGTAGGACACAGCTGTCTGCAGGCCGTCTGGCTGTCTGGTCAACATCATGACAGCAGCTGCTCGCTGACCCTTGCGTACGGCTGCCACTCTCATCTGCGCGCTGTCACCCATCTCCAGCGTGTCCGCGGCCCCTTCCAGCGCCCCGCTGCCGCAAAGCCGCCTCGCGAGGCTTAAACAGTGGGAAATGAGTTGTTAATATCCCAAAGTGTTCCAGCACTTGGGCGTATTTCACACCGGTAATCCGTTATTTTCAGCGCGTCTGCTATGGTTGTTGAACAGAGGATTACTGCACCTACAGGAGTTATTTCATCAGCGTAAGCCGCTGTTGCTTTTCTCCAGCAGTAACTTTTCAAAGTTAAATGAAACACTTATTGCCGTAATACATCATGCTGCTTAGTCTTAGTCCTATTGTTACGTAAATGGACCCAAGTGATATCAGCAGAAAAGGGTTTGCATGGCGGCGATGGTCCGTGTGTTACAGTGCATGAAAAAGCACGTACTCATGCACATGTTCTCCATGTTCTCCACTGTACATGAGGATTGATCAGATGCCTGTAGAGCTCTTGCTTGTTACATTTCTGTCAAATCCCACTAACATCCCACTAGTGACACAGACTCTATGGCAGTCAATAGATCTTCTCATAACACGAGTGAAAACTAGTTGGCTGGACTTTGCCTTGTGTTGCCAAAGCTCCTTATCCTGCGAACCAGTCATACTGTCTGAGTCACCAGTTAGATCCCTGTCATGCACTGACGGACATTTGGTCCTGTGTGTCAGAACAAGTGTCATCATAGACTGTGATGGCCAGTTTGTTGATCTGGTAACAACCCACATCACACTGGCCTCCTTTGAGGTTTAGACTGGGTATTGATTTGAACAATTTTTGATACGGATTCACATACTCAGGTTCCTTAATTGTACTTTTTATAAACTTCTTTGTTCAATAAAATGACTTTTATTATGCAGCGGAATAAATTACATCCACTCTTGAAATTGTACATGCCATCTGCTCTCCGCTTGTGTTCCTCAAAAAAATGGCCCATAAAATACAAGAAAGTTCTCTTTGTGAGAAACCAACATTGTGAAACTTTTTTGATATCTTTCAGTGCCATTTCATGCTTTAAAATATTGGTACCAGACATCATTACCATACCAATAGCTTTTTGTTTTTGATACACAGCCATACTGTGAGTGACGCTATTAGAAAGCAGCCTGTGCTGTCTTCTGTTGTTTAAATGAAACTGAGCATATTGCCACTTAACTTAGTTAAATCCCTTTTTAAGACATAACCACTGTTGAGAATGGAGGGTGGACAATAAAGGGGCCACCCAGATTAAATTAAAGGACCATCAAAACAAGCCCATGGGAGAAACCCACATTTTGGATCACCTCATTCTACTGTCTGGCTCCTACTTGCCAACTGGTGGACTGCGTGCATGTCCAGGAGAAGACCTGCTGGATAAGCTGGTTCGCTTTAGGTGATGTTTGACAGCGACACTGGAAGCTTGGATTAGAGGGAGTTTAGGGACCTGTGACGGAGGTCACCCTGGGGTAACCATCTGCTTAGCTAGCCACCAATTCTCTGTAGGACACCTCAGCCTGCTCCTAATACGCCTGGAGACCTCTCTCTCTCTCTCCATGACAACTCCATGAGAAGCAGCCAGGCGACTAATGGCATTATTCTGTTACATGCGTGTGCTCATTAGAGCTACTCACCGTGGCCTCTGGGACGTGTAACTATTGTAGTACGTGACAAGGGTAGATTCCTAAGCGGTGCCTTGGCTGCGGGTCATACCTCGCTGTTGACGATAGCTGTTTTTCGGTTGCACCAGGAGACGGCGTTTAAAGCACGAAACGCATGACGGTGATAGTGGAGGGGGCTAAAAAATCATTGTTTCCCCTACCACTTAATAGAGCAGCCATCTAAAAGAATTTCATGAATTGTAGTTTCAATGGAGTCCTTGTTGAGTCCTTTACACCCTGCTAAGAGTGTACAGTCCTCATACATCAAGTAAACTCTTATACAGAATGATGTAACTTGTCTGTAACAAACAGAATAGTACAGCTGCCCGATGTTGAGACAACAAGCATTCATTTAGCACCAAATAATTCACAAATCTGGGATTGTCACTGCAGGTACAGCATGTTCTACAGCATGTGTGCACCACATAGACATCACGCATGACAAAGTAGTTCATGTAAATATTGCTGAAATACTCAGGTATTCAGGGAACTTGTTTTGTTGTCACTTTGTCAGTGGTAACTGCTAAATTTAGGACTTGTAGAATGTAGCATTTTATTTGCACCTTGAATTAAGCATATTCAGGTAAAAACGACAACAACATGGAATACATGAATAGGTTAATTCTTAATGTTACTTCATAGCCTTTCAGGAGACCTTGCATATTGTTTAGCAAATCATTATGTGGCCCTCAATATGTGATTTGTAATATGTGTATCTTGAAAACCATAACCGTAACGTTATGCTATTATAAACTTTAAGGTCCCGAAAGAAACACCTCCCTAAAATGTTTCTGCAGGCCCCCTTACCTGCTTCAAAATAATAATATCCTGAAAATATTCCACAGTTGGAATAACTTGTCTGTGACATTTCAAGAGGCCTCATTAAACCAGAAAGAGCATAGGGTTTAAGCAAGAATAGACAAATATTGGCGACATAACAGATAAAAGGTCACCTGGGTTTCAGTGAACTCCTATTTCATCTGAAAGAGATAAACTTATATTGAAATGAAAGAACTGGAGATTATTTCTCCAGCAAATCGGAAGCATATACAGCTTGAAGGTTCATAAGGGTCCAGAAATGGATTCATTCCAACAAGTTATATATTCATTTTGGAGAAAAAATCTTATAAGCCAAGGACTTCAGTTACCTACTATCCTTTAAAAAGTATGATAGTTCATTTAAATGTTGTGTTATTAGTCATTTCATAAAGCCCCTTTCAGACGTCTTGAAGCTTGTGTTGTGGAGAGATATAATAGGCAGTCGATCTACGGCAGGCAGTCGTTTTTTGGCACAACACTTATTGGCGGCTTTGAGTTCTGTGAGAAAGGGTCAGACCAGCGTGTGAAAAGGAGAAAGTGTGAAAGGAGAACTTTAAAAAGCCGTCCTTCTTACGTGGTATACTTGTTATGAAGTGTTACGCTATATTGTGAAGATAACCAATCAGAAACTACCATATGTCATTGCATATATCTACTCATGCCCATAGAGCCGGTCCTGTTGAAGACTCCTTTTTGCGTGATATAGAGCTGAAATGACTTGTCGATTAAACGATTAGTCGATTGACAGAAAATTAATCGATTATAATTCTGATAATCGATTAATTGTTTTAGTCATTTATCAAATAAAGATACCAAAACATTTGCTATGCTAAGATTTACTTGCTTTTCTCTGTTCTGTGTTTATATCATTACAAAATGAATACTTTGGGTGTTTTGGCTGCTGGTCAGACTAAGTAAGTAATTTTAAGAATCACTTTGGGCTCTGGTAACTTATTATGGGCATTTATCATTATTTATTTTTACATTTTATAGGCTAAATGATTAATTCGATTAGTCTAAAAAATAATCAATAGATTAATTGATAATGTATGTAATCGTTAGTTGCAGCCCTAGCATGATATGTTCTCCTGGCAGTTTTTAGAAGACTGGTCTAGTAGATGTAAGTATAGCTTCTGCTGTCGTAGCGCACTAAAAATATTAAAAACATAAACAGAACTTCAACGTCAGTGGCATCTTTAACAGCTGATCAGTGTCAACAAATGCTTATACGTGTCTTGTGCATTGCGTTGCTTAGCAACAAAGGCAGTAGGGATTGTGTGTGAAAGGGTACAAGCTGGTAAATTGATGGCTTACTAAAGGCAGTGTGAATGGATTTAGCAATTGCTAATAACACACCTTTGTGTGCGTCTGAAGGGGCTTTAAGAGTCACTTTTCTTGTTCCTTATTGGTCCAAGGGGTGCCTGCATCATTCATGGGAGACAACATGTTTACTGTTGCCTTGTTTTTGAACAGGACTTAAGATCGGTTTAGTGATAATTTTATCGGTTGTCATTTTAGAGATTAGTGCACATAGAATGACTTTGTTCTTCACAAGGAGAATAAAAACTCCCATCCCAATCCAGCAGCAGGTGCTAGACAGGTCCAGCCAGTTGTCCATCACTTACTTGATAGCAATGCAGTGCATGTGAGTACCAAGATTACTGTAAACCAGTTCTCCATTCAGACAAGACAGATGACAACGACAGTAGTTGTCAATTACCAGAGGCTGTACTGTAGCTGTCCTCTGATTAAAATCAATATGTTGTTCAAGGGGCCAATACATTCGCCAAGGTCCAGGTGGCTTCATTTACACCTCCGTTAACTGCTGCAGTCGCTTTCAAAATGCGGTTGATTACATGACTCTGGCAGTTTACTGTTGATGATGAGATATTCCCATTGACCAAGTTGGAACTATTGATTCTTATGTGGTTCTTCTGAAATACCTTGCTTATTGGAAAACATAAAGACATTGTTCATGTGCTTGAAGGGGATTCGGCTTTGGTTGATTGTTTACAAGAGCAAATTGATCTTGAGCACTTATTTGCTCAATACTACCATTCATTCACAGGAAGTGTTATGTGGGAACCTGAGCGCTTTATAAACAAATCAAAGATACGCCATTGTACTCTGTTTGCTATTGTACAGTGAACACTTTACAAAGGCATTTCACCATAATAGTATGGTGATAATGTCCATTTAAAAAATAACAGGCTGTTTTCATCTAACTTCAAACAATAACGGTTTTCTGCTTGTTTTCGGCAGAGCCCCCCGTGCCGATCGCCCCGCCCCAGCTGACTGCAGTCGGCGCCACCTACCTGTGGATCCAGCTGAACGCCAACTCCATCAACGGGGACGGCCCCATCATCGACAGGGAGGTGGAGTACCGCACCGTGTCGGGCACCATGTACGACCTGCAGCCCGTAGACAAGACCACCCACAAGATCGGCCACCTGGACCCAGACACCGAGTACGAGATCAGCGTTCTGCTGACGAGGCCTCTGGAGGGCGGCACCGGAGCGCCCGGACCCCCGCTCAGGGCCAGGACCAGATGTGCTGGTGAGTCAAACGTGCAATTTACATATAACGCTCATGGGATTTTTACGAAATGATATAGTACGTGGTTTATTCAGGTGTCATGCGCTCTACTGTGGTCCATACGCACCATGCTGTACACTACCAGTCAAAAGTTTGGACACACACATTTTTCTTTATTTTTACTTATTTCATATATATTTTAGAATAATAGTAAAGACTATGAAATAACACAAATGGAATTATGCAGTGACCAAAAAAATGTTAAACAAATCAAAACTGTCTTTCTTTAAAGTAGCCGCCCTTTGCCTTGATGGAAAGGCAAAGGCTTTGGAAAGAAATTCATACATAAGCATCAACTTCACTATTTATATTTGTCTAAGAAACACATTTCAAGCATTTAAGCATAAGCCTTTAGATCAAAATGGCTTTAAGATACTGTAAAATATAGTACATTCAATCAGGTGTGTCCAAACAAACTAAGGTATCATACAAACAAAGTTCCCCAGCCTTTGCAGATTAACTGCTCCACATACACAGAATCTACCTTTTCTGAGACATGTCATTCAGTCATTCACCTATTCACTCATTCATTTTCTTTACCCGCTTATTCCTGTTCAGGGTCACGGGAGGCTGGAGCCTATCCCAGCATGCACTGGGCAGAAGTCAGGGAAACACAGGCTGGCATAACCTGTCTGTGACATTTCAAGAGGAAATGTCACAGACAGGTTGCCAGTCTGTCACGCGGCACGACACTGATGGACAATCACTTACATTCACATTCATCCCTCTGGCCAATGTAGAGTCCCCCATCCATCTGACTTGCGTGTCTTTGGACTGTGGGAGGAAACCGGCGCACCCGCAGGAAAACCATGCAAACACAAGAGAACATGCAAACTCTAGAGACATAGATCCCACTGTGGGGAATCTCTTAATCACTGAAACACAGCAAGTTTTACCGTGCACAGAACAAAGCACAGTCACATTTCTGCTGACATAGAGCAGGATGCATCGGTACCAAACAGAAACGTACAGTAAATAGCCATCAGTGCCTATATTGCTGGGAAGTTTCATTATGTTCTTTCTAAAGCCTTGCTGCATTAGGAACAAATAACTGCCAGTGCACAACTGCCCGACATTTATCATTGCCATTTTACTTGGGCACTTCTTTTGCTATTGCAGACAAGGCCCTCAGTGTTTTTGATTAATAGGTCTTCATTAAAGTTTTTGGCATTTGGACATTAAAAAGTCACTGAGCACCTGGAACAATTAAAACGTGTGCATACCTCTTAAGCATTATAGGTTCAAGAAAAATGCATACACCTGCAAACTGCATAAAGAATAGCAAGTTTAGGTAAACTCTCGTAACTCCCCTTGTTATTTTGAACAGCTGTGTGTGACAACAATAACTGATATGATTTATAGTTAGTTCCAGACCCAGTTAGAGCTGAAATCTGCACTGCCACATGGTTAACTCTGTAACTACTTGTTTATTCAGCTTAATTCTTATTTTAAAGGCCCAGCAAGCCTCTAATTCATCAGCAACACAGATTGATATCATGTTTGAAGCGCAGCGGCACTTTATATTTGGATGATTATATTGCTTCTTTACTGTGGGCATTACGGACTCACACATGTACATAAACACTTTGAGAACGCCTAATGATATTGTACAAATTGCCCTTCTCAGAACATTAACCAGCTAAATTCCCATGCTGTACTGGGATGCCAACTCGGAGAACAAAACAAACCTAGCCTCAGCATTTTCCCAGGCTAATGCTATTTGGTGTCCAGAGAAGTGCTGATGAAAATGGGATTTTTCTCCCCTCCTTACCAAGGGTGTAACCCCCCTCCCCACTGTGAAGGTCGTGGGCTTATTCATTTTTAGTCTGGCTGATAGGGATGGATGGCGCTACCTGTTCAGCCTTCAGAGCCGGGCCTGGCTTCTGCGGGGGTCCTGCCCCTCGGCCGCCCCGCCGGTCCCAGTCAGGGAGATTGATGGCGCCGGCTCCTGAAGTGTGTTTGAGGAAGCAGCTCTTGATCTTGTCCGGCTCTCTGCTGGTCGTTCCCACTGACAGGCCGGGCCTCAGCAGAGCTCCTAATTGAACGGTTAAGACTCACAGGGCTGTGCGATACATCACTGTGGATACAGACAGGCCCACAGACTCGCTCTCCCTCTGCCTGCACTGCTGTCTCAAGGCTCTAATGAAAATGTGTGGCCACTTTGGAGCACTGTCTCGCACATAATTATTCATAGCCATGTCTTGGTCACTTCGCAAACTGAGCAGTGTTTCTGATGACAAAGGATGTTTTAATTCAATCTTTTGTAAAATGGGGAATGTATAATGCAAGGACGCTAGCAATTGAATTGAGATGCAAGAGGAAGAAAGGGCCAGCCTTGAATGGTTTTCTTTCCCATGAAGCACTTCCATTACTTTCCTATTGAACATCAAAATAATGTCTTATCCAAGGCTCTATGATTGCTTTTGGGTGCTATTTGTGTGTCTCAAGGGCTTGCGGAATGATTCAGAAGACATTTTGCTCCTGTGTCCCCATGTCCCCATGTCTTTGGACTGTTTTCCCCTTTTCCCATTCTCCAAAATTACTCGCTAAACATTTTGTTGGGCTGAGAGGAAACAGAAAAGAGTAACTGCGCTCTTCATCCTTGTGAATTTGTGTCTGCGTCAAGTTGTTTACCACTTCGGCGTCCTCCACGCTCAGTAAGTGCTGCTTGAAGGAGGCCACTGCATTATCAGGTGGTGCCCTAGGATCACAGCAGGGGGCAAAGCATTTCAGCAACACTATTGAAAGACCGTCTCACACAGAGAAGCCATTTCCAGCCCACTCTAGGAAGGCAGATAAGCCGGCCTTAAACAAGTATACACCTCTGCAGAGTTTGACTGTTGAATAGACCTGTGTGAAAACACATTTGCAAATGATTTTTAAGTTTTTGTTGTTGTTGATGATTTGTTTGATGTGCTCAGAGTTTAGACAATCACAGAGCAGTGATTTTTAAGTCAATTTAGCATCATTTTTTAACTAAACTGACAACTCATCTCACAGTGAGTTGTCCAGATGTGGTAAACCCCCATCGCCCCCATGTGCTCCAAGCAGGTTAAAGCAAACAATCAAATAAGCTAAAAAATATTTCCAAATTGATCTATTGGACGCTCGTCTGCTGTTTACAATTTCTTTTGCCACCTCAACAGTGACTTATCAATCTCCTCCATTCCAAAGCAGAACTGTGTTGATTTCTAAAAACATGTGATGTCTATTCCGGCTTACTAAGGTCCACGCGTGGCCTGTGTTGGTCTGCAGACAGTTTCATACTAGTGTCCTGGGTAGAAGAACATTCTGTCCTGTGTGCCTCATCTCCACCCTCTGGCCCTCGCTGTCCCGTTGGCTGTGCAGCACTTTATAAATGGATGCATGATGATGTCCATGCTGGGTCCAAACACCTGCTCAGAGCCCGGTCTCTGCCAGCCCCACGTCTCCATCTATAAGTTGTCTCCATCTGCGCTCCAGCACCACGTGGGAGTAGTCTCATCTGTTTGTTTTACTTTGCCGTTCTGTTGCGCTCAGTGCTATTAAACACAGGGGAACCAGCGTTAATCAGGGATCAGCCCTCGCTTAAACACTCGTTTAGAACTGGGGAGAGTAGGGAGGAGCTGAGCAATTACGTTCACCCACACCAAGGTTGGTATTTGCATTTAGCCTCTCGGTTTATTTGTGAAAGACCAAGCATGTTTGGATGAGGCGAATGAGAACGAGGTCAGTGCCTGGCAACATGGACAAGGTAGCAGTGGGCAGGTTTGAAGTTGCAATCCGAAGCCAAATCAGAATCGCTTTGTTCACCAAGTACAATAATTTGTCTCGGCATTGGCACAGATACATATTGACAACTTAAAGGATACTTCTGACCACAGTGAATCTTAAGCCCATTTTCCAGCATGTCCTCTCTTCATTCTAAGATTCTGGAGTTTTACATGCTGTTAGTGAAACATTTATCATGTTACTAATTCCCCTATCTCTAGATAGCATTCAGTTTCATTCAACTCTAAACAATGTCAAAACAAAATTTCTGATATGGCAAACTAAAAGTAGAAACGTAATCCATGGAGGAGATGCTTGCTTTTACAAAATTTTTGCTAGGCCTCACCTAATGAAGCATTAAACAAACACTGTTTTGTGAATGAAAATTAGTTGCTATGCAAGTACCTTTGAATGTTTTTGAAATCACTCACCTTCAGAAAGCCCCCATTGCAAGAATGGGGCAAGAGTAGGCTTGTCTATGGCATTAGGTGAAAAACATTAGAACAAGGAAGTCAGCAAAACACTGGAGCAGCATACTGTAGCTGTATCACTGAAACAATGTCAGAATTTGAAAATATAAAATAAGACGGCACTCACCAAACACTAACATCTTTAGTCTTCAACATATAGACAAACAAATCAGTTGGACCTAATTATAATAAAGAGCTTGTTTTTTATTCGCTTTCAAAATGTAAAAAATATAGGTAAAATGTAGGACATCCACAAAATCCATCTAGCTACAGATTACCAGGAAAAATAAAAAACAGGTGTTTCATGAAGGAAAGAGGGCACTCTGGAAAATTGGCACAACATTCACCATTTAAAGGGTTCCTCAGTACATCCTGTTTCACTGACAGCAGGAGGTTGGAGCTGCAGAAGGAAGTGTAGGGAACGACCAGCCATGCACTGGTGCAGTGTACCATGAGGAAGTTCATCTGAATACAATGAGATGCATGAACTAAATTATGAAATAATCTCCAGACGTTGAAAAGTTTGGGAATCATGCACAAACTTTGAAAAACTATGTACAAATGTTTTTCAGTCCTGGTTTTATGTAGTTGTAGAACCACAATCATTTCTCATCATGACATTTGCTGTGAAGAACAGTCTAAATTTATAGAGAAATGTGGCCTAGTTAATACTCATGTTTCCCAGACAGAGCATTTTGAACACCAACCAAAATCTTCAAATCTTGTCAAGAAATCATGGTCTGAAAAAATGATAGAAATTTGAGGTGGAAAATTTGTAGGAACCCTGTTATATGAGCATGTGGGCATGATGGTCACATGGATAGAGTGCTAAGCCGTACAATTTTTTTATTTTCATTTTTTCATTTCGCCTTTATTTATTCAGGGAGGGCCAGTTGAGAGCAAGCTCTATTTCAATGACGATCTGATTACAAGAACATATAGCATATAACTACACACAGCTTAAAACAACTTAATGCGCACATAAGACACAAGTTACAACTGACAAATAAGACGACAGACATCAGCTCATAGGGCACATGTACATTCAGAATGCATAGTATCATACAGAAGACGTTTAAAACGATCAAATGGAATCAAGCTATTCAATTTTAGCAAGTTCTGCAGGCTATTCCACTTATGTGGGGCATAATAATCAAATGCAATTTTCCCTAATTCTGTGCTGACACGAGGAATGTTTAAAACCAGTTAATCTTGTGCACGAGTGTGGTACGTACATGTTTTGTAATTCAAAAAACTGGTAAGATAACCAGGTAATTTATTGAGAAATGCTTTGTAGATAAACAGAATGCAGTGCTGCTCCCTTCTCAAAGCCAATGAAGGCCAACCTACTTTCTGGTATAAATTGCAGTGATGTGTTCTGAATCCATCCCCAGTTATAAATCTAAGGGCAGAATGATAAACTGCATCAAGAGGCTTTAGTGTAGAGGCAGCAGTATGCATATAAATGACGTCCCCATAATCTAAAGTTGATAAAAATGATGCTTGAACAATCTGTTTTCTACAGTTGTGAGTAAAGCATGCTTTATTTCTATAAAATAATGCTATTTTTGTTTTCAATTTCTTAGTAAGTTCAACGATAGGCATTTTAAAAGACAACTTGTCATCTACCCAGATGCCCAGGTACTTGTATGAAGATACTTTTTCAATTGGTGTCCCACTAATAGTAGTAATGATTCCATCAGTTAGCATAGTAGTCGGTTTTCTTGAGAATAACATGTATTTTGTCTTGTCAGAATTTAACATTAGTTTAAGGTCAATAAGAGCTCTTTGAATGATACAGAAATCCGATTGTAAGTTTTGAAGAGCTTGATCAACAGAGGGGGCAGCTGAGTAGATAACTGTATCATCCGCATAGAGGTGAATTGTGCTGTTTGCAACTTCAGCACCACAATCATTTATAAAAAGTGTAAATAAAATAGGCCCCAAAATGGAACCCTGAGGAACCCCTTTACTGAAACATAAGAAGTCGGACTGATAACCGTCAGCCACAACAGCTTGTAATCTACCTGCTAAATAATCCTCAAACCATTTGCAGGACTTTTCATCAAATCCAATAGCTTCTAGACGCTTTAAAAGTATGAAATCGTCAACAGTATCAAAGGCCTTTGATAGGTCAATAAAAAGGACAACACAATCCAGTTTATTATCTAGGGCATGAGCAATATCATTCACAACCTTAGAAGCAGCTGACATGGTGCTATGACCAGGTCTGAAACCAGACAGCCACCAGCCACCTAAAAGCCAACTTTTTTCACCAGATCTATCATCTCTTTTAAACCTTACAAAGCAAGGAATAATGGTGAGACTGATTTAGGTAAGTTAATGTCATTCCTCTCTTTCTGCCATAGTTCAGCTGTCAAAGAGGGCTTTGAAAAGTGCAATCTACAGTATAAAAGACCTTTTCTGCTATGTATTTTTAGTTTGTCAAGAAATGTTACACTCTGATAGACAAGGAGTTAGACTTAATGACCTGTTAAAAAGGACAATTGCATTTTATTAACAAAAAAAACAGAATAATGAACCGCTGGCTCCAATACCAGGCTTTAACTGCTTTTTTCTTTAGCTTCATGCATTTTTAGAAGATGAATTGCTTCACAAAGGTCTTATCCTTTATGACGGTTGCTTTTTTTTGGGCCAAGGCTGAGATTGAGCACATCTGTCTCTGTGTTTTAAAAGGAAAGGAAATTGTTTGCTGGGTTTGACGTTTCTAATTAATGCTATTGTTGCCTTGAGGTATGAATAGAAAGCCACTTCACCTCACCATCTCAGATAACATTGGTCTGGTCTGGCACCAACAATTGTTAGCAGTCATGTGACCTATAGGGTTTGTATATTGTGTGTGGCAAGGTGAATGAGAAGCCTTGGTTTGAGGCACATTGAATTTGTGTTCTTTTGTCAGCCATAGAAAACAGGGTAGATTGAGTTTGTGTTGTGCAGGAAGGTTATGGGAGCACCACAATAAAAACCTGTTTATCACAGGGAGTTGGAAGTAGAATGGCGAATTGTGTTCTTCTCAAGGACACGTCTTCAAACAACTGCTGTTGCAAGGGAGAGAGGGAGAGGGTGAGAGGGAGAGAGAGCCTCTGCATTTATAGCTTTCATTATTATTATTTCCCACATCTCCATCACTCCATCTATCTATTCCCCAAACACCATGGAATTGAGGCTCTCAGAACAGATGTGCACAAACGATACTCTAGTGACATCTACATAAACTAAAAATCTCCTCCTACCTCTTCAACTCCTCACAAACAATTATCATTGTGGTTGTTTGTAACCTCAACTCCCAAACCCCAAGAGAATGTCAAATAGCGGTAGTTTAGTCATGCTTGGCAAGCTACTTTTTTCTCCTGTTTTTAAATTTGAACCGAAATGCTTTTCAAGGTCTTTAAATGTTGCTATTCTCTGTGTTTAATTATTCATGGTCTATCTGGTGTAATTTTTGTCACAGATTTTCTCCATCCTTTTGCTGAATTATAGATGTCCCATTCCCCTTGCCAGGCGTCCAGGAAGCACTCATTCAGTCTGGTTGTATAACTCTAACTGAAGAACATTTCTGCGTCTCCTCCTCAACTAAAGGACAGGAATGTCAGGAGTCTGGGATTTATTCCCTGTATTCACCCACCTGGATAGCTAGATCTTAGATCTCATATATCTCCTAAGTAGGTGGCTCAGAAAATGCAGCCACCATTTCACAAAGTCAAGCACTTCACTTTGATTTACACTCAGGGTAACACCCTGAGTCGAGTGCGACACATGCAGGCTTTTTGGCGACAAATGACAATGGCGCACGGGCCATCTGGGGAGCGGTGAAGTTGAAGAATCACCTTGGTAACCTCCCACTGCTCTTGTAGAGATTGCGTCCCTGTCGGTAAATGAGGGCTCGTGTTCCTCCTGTTTGTCAGCCCTAACCACAGGCGTTTTCCCCAGGAACCTCAACACAGAAGACTGAGCGTGGTCTCGAAGTGGAGATGGGTGTGTGGGCGTATGTGTGTGTGTGTGTGTTGGGATTGGAGGGGGGAGGGGGGGGGGGGGGTCATTCTACCTGTCACTCTGACCCCAATCACCGCACAGCATATTGGTGGAAACAAAATGAAAGATCGATTTTCCCAGTTCCACCTCCTCCGCCTCTGCTGTCTTCTCCCCATCAGCTGGCTGTCCATTTGTTTTCATCCGGACGGAGGACTGGCTCTTACCTTCACCTTTTGCCCCTGGGAGACACTTGCCATGTCTGTTCTTTTAATCTTTCTAAATGGTCAGCAGTGGAAAAGACTGCCCTACTACTACATTTTATTCACTATTATTTATTTATGCAAATTATTTACATATTATTTATTTATGCATACTATTTCCAGTTATTTATAGGATTTTTTTGGATACTGCAATCCGCGACTGGGGCTTTTAAAAATGACTTGCAACTGCATGTGTCAGAAATATGTAGGCAAGTGAAAAATAGCATATTTGCTATTGTAGAGGAGCCTCCAGAAATGGAAATATCACCTAAAGTACTTGAAAATTATACCCTGTAGCACAGTACTTGAGTAAATGTATTTAGTTCCTCTCCACCCCTCTGAACAGAACCATCATGATGGATGTCCTGTACAACCCCTTTTAGCAGTGAGCTTTAAGATGCTGCTGCTGCCCAGCATGTCGCAAAAGATGATGAGAGAAAGTCATGCGCTAACCATGATTAATTCATGAAATCACTGATTCCATGCGAACATATATATGGATTATCTGGCTGGCTAGCAGATGCATCACTAATGACTGGTGCCATACCATGCTGCCCTACTTTTTGTGTGTTTTAAAAGTCAATGGTCATGACTAGGGTTTAGCCATTTAGGCCATTTTGTTGCCACTCCATCATTCCGCCTGAGCTTGCCTCCTCGCTAGACGTTTTCTGTGACTGGGCGGGTTGATTTTCCCTGAACCAATCACTAGTGACTGACATATCCAGCCCCTCTGATGTTATTTTCAGTGACACTGATACTGAGCGTATTTAAAAATATCACCTTTGCGAAGACAATATGTTGGTGAAGAGGGTGATTTCAACAAATATTATTCTGCGGAAACGCCAATGAAAAAACGCTGCATGAACGATTCAAATTTTAGTCCCGCCTGCAAAGGCTCTGATTGGCTCGATTGTTTCTCGGAGCGAGAACAAGCCGTTGACTAGAGCAACACCAGACTCTCTGAATCGCTCGACAAAATCTGAAGAGTGGGCGGGACACGATTCAGGAGTCTGGAGCCAGGCTAGGGTTTAGATTTAATATCAATCAAAATTATACACAGTAAATGATAAACACTTTGAAGTAATTTTTCTCAGTTTCACTACTCACACAGTTACTGCTCTTTGGCTGTGTAGGGCAGCATCTAATGGCCTGCAGCAATGTCGATCATGAACAAAGACAAGCACTGACTTGGTCTGACTTGATAGTCTGAAGTCAGGTCATGTATCAACCTTTCCTACTGGTAGAGTGTGTCTTACTATCTCTCCCACTCTCTCTCTCTCTCTCTCCCTTTCTATCCAGTGCTGTGTAGGTATTCACCCATTCATCTCCACCCCTCCAGCTTCGGGGGGTTCATCAGACAAGGTGGCAGCCCGGCTCAGACTCGCCCGGCCCAGCCCAAGGCTCATTCTGCGGTTTCAATTCGATACAGCGCGTTGCGGGCCTCTCCGCCCCCCCATCCTCACCCATCGTGGCAGTCTCATTAATCACGGGGCCCATAAAGAAGGACTTGATAGAGTGAGGGGCGACCACCACCATTCAATAAATCCTTCTGATTATCCACGCCTCCAAGGTGTATGGGCAAGTGTGTGTGTGTGTGTTCTGCGCGTGTGGGCGTGCGGCTGTGACTTTGTAATGGGTATAGAGGGTGTTGTTGGAACACACAGGTCCATATACTGTGCCTTAAAGCGCTATCAATTATAACATGTGTACACGTGTCAACCACAAGGACTGGCTTGACTTGTTGCACGAGGGTCGTCATTTGATAGGGATGAAAAACCTTGGCACTACCACCCTTTCTCTTTGCTTTCTTTCTCTGCCCCCCCTCTCAACACACACACACACACACACACACACACATTGCCTCTGTCTCTCCCTCTCCGCCCCCTCCCTCCCTCCTCCCTCCCTTCCTCCAGAGGATTGCATAGAGGAGCACTCTAGGAGGGTGATGGAGCTTTGATTGTCGGTTATCAAAAGCTATCATTACGGCTCGCCTCTGCGCGATATGAAAATGATTTCATAAGTGTAAAACCCATGTCATTACCTCAATGGCCTTAGCGCTATCACCGAGATGTAATAGAAAGAGGCAAACAAATGTGCTCCCCTCCCAGCCCGCCCAGCTCAAACAGAACAGAGTGAATAACACACAGCAATAGAGAGATAAGTGACGGCAATGCCGGGCCTCGCTGCCAAGAATGGAACATTTTACATGAAAACACCCCTTCCGACCGGGATCTAATCTTCGCTGTTGTCATGTTGTTATGGTACTGTCTGCGGAGACGGCGCCTGCGTGTGACAAGCCCGCGCTGACATTCACATTCTCCGGCAGAGCATCCGACAGTCTACATGCCATGCTATGAAGTCGAGGCTTTTCTCTTTTTTTTCTCATCTCCCAACAACAAACGCTCCCCCTCCTCCTCCTCAACCTGAGCGCTGTTTCATCCTGATTAGATAGCGAGCGAGCTTAGGAGCCACATTGAGTTGACGGGGTTTCTAATCATTGGGGAAGTAGTCTTTTCCCCCTCCCGGTGCTGTTGGCTGAGGAGGGAGATGGAAGTCTTTGCCAACACCGGGCTTTTCTGCTCTTAATCGATGTGTATCTGATAAAGATCCCGGGCTCTCCGAATGACTCGCACGCTGCAAGCCTGAGGAAGATCTGATAAGTGAATCATTCTTCTGTACATGTAGTCGGCGAGATGCTGAGGCTCCAGACATGTGCTGGGCATGTGCATGGACACTCTTTCACTCACATAAGCCCGTAAACACTCCCCTGCACTGGAAAACACATATTTTACCCACGCACACACACACACACACACACTTGTCTCTCAGTAAAGTGGCTGTGCTCCAGACATGCCCAATTTGTTTCCTTTCATCCAGGACTAATGTCTCTCTCTACCCAGGGGCTAAGTGCACCATTTGAAGCCCCCTCTAGGACAGGAGGCTGCAACATGGGGTTATTTGTTGCTTTTCTCATGTTTGGGGAAATCATGTTATCAATTTGGATGCAAAAGGTTGGATGCAGGCCCCATTCAAATTAACAGGAGGCAATAATGTTCTGATAATTTCAAAAACATTATTTAAATGTCAAGCCATAATAATAAAAAACCCACTAATAGTTCTATGTAAATGTCAAATTCAAATTATTCAATTACATTGGCAAGTGTGGGGCAGGTAATAATTTGTCCACTGCTTGGAATACCAATCTAGCGCTCACTTGAGCTCATTCTTTGTGCCCTGGCATAAGATAGACCTCAGTAATTTCCTGCTCCAAGGGATGCTTTCATAGCCATTATTATAACTCTATTCCACTAGAAATATCTGCCATACTGGGAAGATATTACAGTCATATTTCCAGTACTTTCACCCCAGTCTAGTCTTCAGTGTGTGATAGCTTGTGCAAATTGTAAAAAAAAAAAAAAAATGGTATGGATTTCAAGAGATAGCCCCGTTATTCCTTGTTGTGATTTGTGCTTGTGCTTATGATATTGAGCCTCTTACTGCTCGGTCAATAAACCTAACCTAGCAGTCACAGTAGACTGGAGTAATAGGCTCATCTCATCAGCTGTCATTCACAGGCCTATGGGCCCATTTGAAAATGGCCGCATAGCTTCCCCCTACACACGAAAGGATTTATAAGGCATATCAGCCATTCAGTGCAACCCGTTCATTTCAGATTAAGGAGGGGTGAGGATGGGGTGTTTTTTTTTTCTTCTTTCTTTTCTTCAAAGTCAACCTTGACCCACTCTGCCAGGCTCTGAAATGCATGAGGCACCTTGTTGTTGATGCAAACAGATGATGTCATTCTGAGTCATGGAGTACGAGTTGTGATTGGGCGCCCGCCACAGATCCTCACATTTTACTGCCTCCCTCAGACAGCTGGCGTTTGCACCACAGGGAGCCAATGGGGCAACAAACAATTAGCCTTTTCTCAACTAAACTCCAGGGAGAGGCTATAGAATAGTCGTAAGGGCTCTCTACCAAATGGCCAGAACTCTTTTATGGTTTATAGGATCTTCACTGTCTTACTGTTGGCACCCTAGTGTTGGAAAAAACTGTGCAATGTGCTTAACGTGTGCCAACACAAGACCAAAAACCTACAAATTACTGTTTAAATTTGTGTATGACTGCATTATTGTTTCCTCTTATTCCGTTTTCTTCTTCTTCATGTGGTATGGACTTTTTCTCTGCACAATGACATTTTCCACAAGAGAAACTCATTCTTGTTGGCATCTCCCCATTGGCCAGAGTTAGAGTGCAGTGGACATTATCTGTGGCGTTCCACAAAGATGGGAGTGTGACATTCTCCTTGAACGCTCCAGAAATGAGACTTTCTCCCAGCCACTCGTGCACGTCTGCTTGAAATTCACACTTTAGTGCATTTGTCACTTTGCGAGCGTCTGGTTTAATTTGATTTCTGTGCCTGGCCACCCTGCAATTCTCTGTGCTTTTAGTGTAACCGTTGCTTACTGAGTGCGGCCAACAGATAGTTCCGCAAATAAAGGGGTTTAAACTTCTATTTTCTGGATGGCTTTCCCAAAACTGCAAGTGATTTAAAGAGGCCTATTTTTCCTCCATCAGCTCCTCCCGTTTCTGTTTTAGAATCTCTTTTTTGGCTGATAAAACTGTTTAAAAGGATGGCCCTTTGTGCCAGTTGTACATCTATCAGAGTAGCTTGCTAGTAGGGGGGATTTGGCTTTCTCATTGTTAACATTCATGCTGAATATTTGATTCTACAGCCGTTCCCTTTGAAGGTTGCAGATGTGTTAGATGCCAATGTCTGGAAGTTCACAAGGATTAACATTTTTCTTGACTTTTAACAATTATTGGAGGGCAATGCCGCTAGGAGACCATTTTTCAATGATGGCATGCAAATTCAAAGGAGGTACTCCTACACAGCATCACTAAAAGGTTTTTCAAAGAATCTTTAGAGGTTTTATATTGTGTTAGTAACTGAAAGCTGATGGACAACTCATTGCTTTTCCAAGGATTTTTAGTATTTTGTCCAATTCTGTTTCTTTAAGTTAGACTTAGCCATAAATGATTTTTAAACAGAATTGAATAACCAATTTCCCTCCTTGTGGGAAGATGTTTTCCAGTTTCCACTAATACTTTCTCATTTGACGTCCTCTGTGCATACCTCATGTATACTACACATTGATACCCCTTCCCCCATCTGTCTTCAATGGCTCTCTCTCTGCCTCCTTTGGGCTCTCCTAATGCTATTTCATCTGCTCTATTAAAGCACAGGAGAGATCACATCCGTCATTTCTCCTTGTGAAATCTGTGAAAAGTGCTCCATCTTTCATTCAACGAGCAGCCGCCTGTCTCTTCTCACTCTTTCGCTTTTTGCCTTACTCTCTCTTACTTGCTCAGGCTTCAGTCATGTCATGTGTCATGACCTAATTTACTGAAAACCATTGATTTCAATGAAGTAGCTTGAATTGTGCCTGCAAGAATTCTCATGTAGATTTTGATGAATTTGACATCATTATTCAGTGGATTTCCACTGGAGAAAGGAACAAAAATAAAAAAACATCTGTATGCCATATAGTTATACTGGGCATCACGTTAAAAGGTTGCCAAGGTGCTTAATACTTTTCTCTTTTCAGACAGTGTTGTTGTTCATAGATTCTTCTTTGCTGCGTGCTTGTTTGTTATGTCCATTGTACAGTCTGTAGAAATGAACAACATGCCGGAGCTCGAGTCCAGTCTCCCCTCATGCACCTCCAGAATGTTAAACATGGCTGCCGCCGCTGCCTCCGAATTGCTGGACTGTGTCTCCCGGGGAACGGGGAAATTGAGCCCTGGCTGTTCCTAATAGGTGGTAAAGTGTTAAGTTCCAGAGAAATGGACTGCGAATTTAACCTGGAATGGAAATTGATCCCATTACCTTGTGCTCGGCTTGCTCTCGTCCCGTAGGAAAGGAAAGAGAGAGAGAGAGAGAGCGAGAGAGAGAGAGGGGAAATAGTAGAAGGGGAAAGTAGAGAGACGAGATGGGGAGACAGAGAGAGCGGGAAACAGAGATGGGGAAGCCGAGGGAGACGAGATGGACAGAGAGAGAGGAAATAGAGAAGTGGGATGGAAGAAAAAAGATGGAGAGAGAGAGGAGCTGGGCGAGAGAGAGAGAGAGAGAAAGAGAGAGAGAGAGAGGGGAAATGGAGAGAGTAGGAGAGAAAAGGCGGGGAGACACAGAGTGTATGTGATTAGAGGTGATAGGATGGCGGTGGGGGTTGTGTCCTGCCTGGATGGACAGGCTGGCCGACTCTGTATCAGTGTGGAGCTAATAGCCGGCCGCCACTGGGCGAGATGGAAAAGGAAGAGGGGAAGGTAGAAGGAGCAGCAGAATGGCACGCTCTGAAGGGATGATATACCTCCCGCCGAGGGTTTCCACCAGCAGGCCGGCCGTGTCTCGGTGTGTGCAGCTGCTGCGAGGCCAAGTTGGCGATGGTGATAGCATGTGGCAAGCTTCACTGTCAGACTGTTGCTTTGAAAGTCTAAAATACTATCTGGAAATATTAACTCCAAAGAGAGAAAGAAAAGTATTTTACTTTGGAAAAAGATGTATTGACAGGGTCTCTGGGGTCATGGAAAATCTGGTAATGGATTTTCCATGACCCCCAGAAACCCCGTCACTGTATTCTACAGTGTGTGCCCCGGCATGAAATAGACCTCAGTCATTTCCTGCCCCAAGGGACGGTTGCATAGTCATTATTATAACTCTATTATAACTCTATGTATATTTTATGTGGTCAGGTGTCTAATGGAAATGGAAATGATAAACAAAATACAAGAAAATCCAGGTTATATGAATCCCAAGTGACAGTTGTAGCTGATCAAAACAAGACCTTGGACATTTAAATCAGCTTTTCAATTGTACTATATGTCATGGAATAGTCGCAGAAAAAACAAGGAATTTGCTTTGCAAAAATGTGTTGAAACTCTGTGTCGAATAAATGGGCAAGAAAATGTGTTATCTGTTCAATGAGATGCATTTGTCGTTGACAGTCACTACATGCTGTTCCACAGACTTCAGCTCAGTTTATTAAAACAATCTTGCACTACCTAGCGCTCCGTACGGCCTAATTGATTTTCGTTATGTATGCTCACGCTCCCCTCTCTCTGCCCGTCCCACCAGAGCCCATGCACGGCCCTCGGAGGCTGGAAGTGGTGGACATCCAGTCCAAGCAGGTGACGGTGCGCTGGGAGCCTCTGGGCTACAATGTCACCCGCTGCCACAGCTACAACCTGACGGTGCAGTACCGCTCCAGGGTGGCCGGCAAGGAGGAGACCCGCGAGGAAGTGTGCTACGACACCCAGAGCCGCGACCCCCAGCACACCATCCACAACCTGACGCCCTTCACCAACCTCAGTGTCAAGCTGGTGCTGCGCAACCCAGAGGGGGTCAAGGAGAGCACGGAGCTCGAGGTTCAGACGGATGAAGACGGTAAGCGCAATGCAGGGTTTCTCCTCATACACGTCTGGGAAGTATGGAACAGTGCTTTGACAAATACTAGGTCTTTGAACCCTAACCCTAACCCCAAGAATAGAGACTAAATAAATCAAAAAATCAAAAAAACAAAGAAATAACAAAATCAAAGAAAACAATTGTGAGTAAACTTTGAAAAAGTCTGGAAATTGACTTTATCACACTGCAAATTGCATGCCTTGGAGAGAGAGTATAATATTTCATATTCTATAATAGTATTAACATATAATCAGAGGTGTAAAGTAAATAAGAACCAAATTGCAATATTTCAACCTTGATCTACTTCACATAAAACAAAGTTTTGTGAAGTAGAATGGTGACATCAAGCTTATGAAAAGGTTTATAAATGGTTTACAATAACTAAATAATAATAAATGGACTACAATAAGCATCAAGTGGCATCAGGTGACCCCAAGCCAGTCAAATAAGCATTTAATATGAAGTCATTATAATCCAGACAGGAAACTTTTTCATCTCCAGTAGCAGTAACAGTGGCTGGTGGATTGCAAAATTCAAGAACCACTTCTTTATTTTACCAGACAAATTGCTTTTTCAAACAGAAAAGAGAGCGGCTGGTCACTCACTCTACCACAACCACAAATAACTAACATTGATCTGATGGGCGGTGTTAATTTCCCACCCTGATAACAAACTGCTTGCACTACGGAAGGGGCTGGGATCATCCAAATATTTTTCAGAAGAGCAGAGGAGTCAGAAAAGCAAACCTCTGTTTCCTGTGGTTGTTTCACCTCCTTCAAAGATGAAAGATCTACTGCGTTGCCTCAGCAGACACAGGAAATGAACTCCACAGAAGTCTCAAGGAACCCTGGCCGCCAGATAACAAACAGGCTCAGCTGACGAAAAGAGAGTCTTGTCATGTCTGGCTCAGATATTTCTGGTTGGAAACTTGAAAGAGGCAACTGTTTCCCACTATCTGACTGCTGTATGTGTGTGTGTGTGTGTGTGTGTGTGTATGTGTGTGTGTGTGTCTGAGAATCTATGAGTGTTTAAGGTCCCGTGGGAACAAGTGTACAGACAGGGTGAAGCTGTAGTTGTATTCTTTAAGATAAATCCTCTTTGTGAAAAAAAACAAAAAACCATCTCCATATCATTCTGTTTCGCTTACAAAATGAAAGCAATTCACATGAGGGGTTAAAGGACCAGATCTCTTTGGCAGTATCTCAAGTACAAGTAAACATTGCAGAGAGATTGAGATTCCCACTATTTCCCATGGGGTTGTCAGTTCATCTCAGCCACTTTGTTTGCAATACATTTTTATCTGTGAGCAAAGTGTTCTGTTTGGCTCCGAAACCTGTGTATCACCAAGCGTTGTTTTTGAGTGACAATGACTTGAAATAATAATCACACAGATTCATATTAAGATGTGTTTTACTTTGGCTCAAGGCCATTTGTTTTGGTCCTTGGAAAGCATTGTTTTGTCTGATGGTTATATGCACATCAAGAATAAACAATAGAAAAGAATAAAGCAGCTCACTATAGGAACTCCATTCATAAAACTTATATTGACTTGACGAACATCCACATCAGATGGAAATTATTGTCAATAAAGGTGCTCCAGTGGAAGTCCTGGTGTGCAGGCTTCTTTTTTTTTTTTTTTTTTTTACTATTTTCTAACTTTAAATTTATTGGCTGCCACCATCACGACTGCCGTACCACTACCAGTGTTGGGAAACAAATGTGTGTGATGCGTTTCCCACAGTGCCGGGGGCCGTTCCTCTGGAGTCTATTCAAGGCAGCGCGTATGAGGAGAAGATCATCCTGAAGTGGAGAGAGCCGGCGCAGACCTATGGGATCATCACTCAGTACGAGGTAAGAGACAGCGTTAGGAAAAGGCCGTGATATTAGAGATATTGATCACTCTTTAGAGTCGTAAACACTCCAATATTAAGCTATTTTTTTCTCCTCCAATGTTAGGCTATAGAATCCTGCTATATTGCCTGTGTCAACAGTTGGAAGTCTTAAGGTGGTGAACTTTTTTGTGCAACTGTGATGAGTACAGTAGTAGTATTATTCCTTTATTTGCATGGGTACACCTTATCGCCAGAAACCCTTCAAATAGATTTTTGACCCTGTGAATCACTGGAGTGCTGCCCATCTGCATTGCCCAAATAATTGCCTAGCGTACCGCCACCCTCACTGTGCGCTCACACTGCGAGCACCTTGGTTGATGCCTCGCTCCGTCCTGACCAGCTGTGGGCGGTGCGAGAGGAAACGCATCTATGCAGCTACACAGATTTGAACAGGCAAATCATGCATTTTCCCTGCTTTGGTATTGCCTTTCATAACATTACATTGATTTGATGAGTTAACATAGGTAGCTATCAAACGTAGCTATCAAATGCTAATTACAGTTACATTAATAAAAAATAAACAGAAAAAACTCAATAACTATATTTCAGAGCTTACTATTAACTCCAATGATGGATGCAACCATTTTTCAAGCATCGTTTTTGAACATCTATTCCTGCAATCTTTCAAATAGATCTTGTCCATTTTGCACTTGTCAGGCATAGCTATTGTTCATGAAGCAAAATCACACTGGCAGGGAAACAGGGAAATGCGGAAATATGATTGGCTGTTGACGGCCAAGGACCGCGTAAAGTTCAGCTGTGGCCAATTTCTCTCAGCTGATAAGCTTGTTGACCGTCCACACGTGCTGCTTGTTGCTCCCAGTGTGAACACGGGGTCAGATTGACAAGGGAATGTGGATGGGAAACACTCGACTGCAAGCTATCGTCCATCCTCTGTCCTTCGACACGTGTTCGACCTCTGAAGAAAATTCCATCTCCGAAACACCTAGAACGCATATCACGATTCAACAGTGAGCGAATGTTGACACACGGATCCACACGGCCTTCGCCAGTCGTGTCTGTGAGCTGTATTGAGTCTTGAATAATAGAAACAGTCTCCACACTCACAATATATGTACACATTCATCTTAACCAGCTTTAAGTGGAGAAGTAATCCTCCAACCTTTCCCCCAGATTGATTCTCCTCTGTTGATTCTCCCTTTTGTCGCCATTTGCCCATGCTTGGTATTTTGACTAGGTTAGCAATCATTGACAGGGCTGTTTCTCATATGAGGAGAGCAGATTGAATAGTAAAAGCAATACAATCAGGGCGGCCGCATAGGTCGCTCCATCCACTGCCATACCATCAGGTGAGTGAGGCGAATGAAATATGAAATAGATATTCTCTCGGCGGCACAGAGACATTTCAATCATAGCAGGAAAGACCCTTCCTTCGCCCAGTGTCAGAATCGTAACGAGCCTATATTTATTCAACTGTGTGGAGTGTAGTGCTGTGTCCTGTGCACAGCTGTAGCACTTAGAGGTGCTGGCAAAGTGCAGCAAAACAATGTCCATAAAAACTGTAGGTTTACCGCACACGTAATCACTCTTAGACGGATGTGTTTCAGCTGTTTATCTCTTTAATATTTCATGATACAAGTAAAACCATGCGGAGCGAGCGCCGTCTTTTGCATTGCTGCTTCGTCAGGTTCGCTCATATTTATGTTGAACCAAATGTGTTTCACTTCATAACATACCCACTCCAGGCAATTATATTCATATGCTGTAGCAATTAACTCTCCCACTCCGTCTCTGGAAAAAGACTTAAGAGTATAGTAATGTCTTGTTAAAGCGAGCAACGAAGGTCTCCAAGGATCCTGGTATTCCCTGATTTTAATACAAACCATCATTATAGATTTTCCAGCATCACCTAGAATCAGAACTCGTATTTAAGAGTGAGGTAGAATAATAATATTCAGATCACCCTGGCTGTGTGTCTGCTTCTGCAGGGGGATGGAGGAGGAAAGGGTAGCAAGCCGGCAGCTCGCTCCGGGTGTCTTCCTCTCACACCTCTACGGTCTGGCTCTCTGGTTCAGGAAAGCAACACGCCATGTATTCTGTCGGTATTCCCCAGACGTTGCTTCCTTTAAGTCAGGACCTCGCTTTGATTTGACACTATCAAAGGGCTCAAAGTGAAATACGTCTGACAAGCCCTGATATCAAAAGAGATTTCAGCTCCATTCCTTTCTGACCAAGATCTGTGACTGTGTCATTTCGTTGGCAACTCCTGAGCCAACTTCTGTTTAAAGGACATACCTTTTCCACGGAATCCCTTTTCATCAGCCATATCTAGCAATGTGAACGCATTGTGAAGTATGAACAATCAAAACTATTATTGTAGAGTTGCATTGTGTTTATATCAGTGATGTAGTGGTAAATAACAAAAGGTGGGTAAACCATGACCTCCAGTCAGTGATCATAACAAGGCCGGCGGTAGCTATGGAACGTGCGTCTTGCCCACCCAATCAAAAGTTAAGAAAATTGTTTTTTTTTGTTCAGCTAATGGAAAAATAGCACAGAAAATACCAGTACCGTTTCTAACTTCTGATTGGGTGGGCAGCCTACAGCCCGCTTCCAAAGTCGCCCACTGCCCCCCCCCCCTTCTCGTCGTGTTCAGGCACAAACACACAGAGCTCTGAAGCAGACCCGTCCGCTGCAGAGTGTGTGGCCGTATTCACACCAAATCATATGGAATCAGGCGTTGCGGCACTTCCTGCAGGGTTGTGCGGAGGTGTGCGGGAGTGTGGGCGTGTTTATTTGTGCTTTAGAACGTAACCGCTGTGAAACAATCAGAAAATAACGTTTTATTTCTCTGATTCACCGGCTTTCTCGCTACCACCGCTCCCTCTCTTCATTCACTCTCTAGCTCGCTCGACCACCGCTGCTCTCTCTCTCTCTCTCTCTCTCAATTTAATTCAATTCAATTCAATAGGCTGTATTGGCATGACATTTGGTGATCTTGGCCCATGAGAAATCAATAACAAATACCTTAGACATGGATGAATTTGTTAGAATTTTTGCCAAGGGAAACAGGAGACTGATGTTGTAGATAGATAGATAGATAGATAGATGGATGGATGGATGGATGGATGGATGGATGGATGGATGGATAGTTAGATAGATAGATAGATAGATAGATAGATAGATAGATAGATAGATAGATAGATAAAAAGAAATAAAGAAATGGATATATGACTGATATACTGTACATATGGATTTTCAGGTTGCTGTTGGATGTACCTAACAAAGTGAAAAAAAAGAGAAAAAAAAGTTTTATAAAATGTTCTGATTTTGCCCTGTTGGATTATATCTATATATATATATATATAGATATAGTTACATTGAAGTTTGAGTATAGGCTTGAGTTAGTTGATTTAGTTGTTTTCTTTGTCACTTTTCAGTTTGAGTTTGAATAAGACTACCTTCTATTTTTGTAAATATTGGCTATGGTGAGAAGTCTCACTGGATTAGGTTCTAATTGTATTTGAGAACTAAGCTCATCCAATGAAAAGAAATGTTATGGAGTTGATTATGTTAAAATTTGGATGAAGGAATTTTTTTATTTTAGGGTAAATCAATCTGCCCTCCACTGACTCAAATCATAGGGTATCAGCAAACTTAGAAATGCTGCTTCACTACCTCCCAATTTCCCTGATTCAAATTGTTCTTTATAAATTCGAATAGAATACTACTTTATTAATCCCCATGGGGAAATTAATCTTCTGCACTTAACCCATCCAAACACCCCATACACAAACACACAGCCATAAACTGGAGAGGCCTGAGGGCACGATGGCAGGAGCTTGCATCTGATCTTGACTCTGACAACCCTCCGGTTGCCAGCTGTCATTTTGCCAGATTTTTGTGCCATCTGGCCAGGGATTCGAACCGGCAACCTTCGGACTACTAGTCTGCTTCTCTAACCTCTGGGCTACCTACCGCCCAAGTTGCCCACCTATTATTTCTACCAGCCCACCCTAATATAGCAGGCTAAAACCGGCCCTGGGTCATAATAAGGCAGACAGCCACTATTATAAACAAAAATTAACTATATTTTCAGAAAAGCATTAATTAAAGCTTATTTCCCATCAAAAGACACTGTCCTTATATAACCTACAAGAGTTTGAAACCATTTAGTATGAAGTATACTATGAATTTAGATTATGGAGATTTATGTCAGTCTAAAAAGCTGTGTAAATTGTATTCTGCAAATAGAAAGGTGGGTAATCTGAATTTGGGTGGGTTTATGCTCCACTCCATCCCTGGTTTATATGATTCACAGTAATTCTGCATTGTATTTTATGACAGGAAAGTGTGAGTTTATGGCGCTCTCAAGCTATCTTGTTCTTTCAGTAACATTTATTTTGATTTGACAAGTGAAGGTATTGGAGAGATCAGTACTTTTTTTTAATTTGTATTTTATGCACGCGTCCTTATTTGTGACGCTTCATACTGTAAGGTACATATCTCTCATATAGAAAAATGTGAACTGAAATGAGTAAAAATCCTTAATATGTCAGCTCGATTTATAGTTACAAAGCGAGCCCAAATTCATTTCCACAATTAATCTCCTATTATTTTTGCCGTCAGTTCCATTATAATTGTAAAAACTTGTCCATGTGCCCAGTGTTGACAAGTCATTTCAAATTCCTCTCCCTGAAATGTTATGATATAGGATTTGGCATCACAGACTCATTTCACAGACAAAGACTAAATGAGAAGGCCTCGAAGCATTTCAAAACTTGATGGACACAAATTATGCAGCACTCCAAACTCCCTTTGTGTTCCTTAATTGGAATTATAATGGAGGCTTTCCGTTACAAGCAGAGGCATTTTCTTAAAGTGGGACTTTATAGATATTCAAAATGGATATTAGCAAAAACACTCACCTTAATGCTTCCCTCCAGAGCTCCTGTGTTTATTAATGGGGAAGGAATAGATTAACTGTTTTTTCTCTCTCCATGAAACCACAAGCTTGCATTGCATTGTGTTTAAAAAAAAAAAAAATCACCTCTGTTTATTCAGCGGATTCCCTTGATGAGGAATATTAAGGAGCTCATACGTGAAGTTACACAAAATAAGACGTTTTTTTAAAGATTGCATAATTTTGGGCATTTTGGGTTTATTGGGCAGTACACAGCGGTCAGAGACAGGAAAGCTGGAATAAGCTGCAACATGAGTGGGATGCAAAACTGTGACATGCGAGTACAGTAAACCACATGCTTTTTAGCTTGCCGAGCCACTTGGACGCATCCGACATAAAACGTTTTTATCCTATGAATACAAAATGCATGTCAGTGGAGAGCTGAACGCAGCTGTACCAGGGGCTACAATCAAAATATTGATTTTCTCCCAACCTAGATCTCCTACAAGGCGGTGAGCTCCTTTGACCCCGAGCTGGACCTCTCCAACCAGAGTGGGAAGGTGCTGAAGCCGGGCAACGAGACCACCCACATGTTCACCGGCCTCTACCCGGGCTCTACCTACTCCTTCACCCTGCGCGCCAGCACAGCCAAGGGCTACGGTCCCCCTGTCATCACCCAGTTCACCACCAAGATTTCAGGTCAGCGCGGTCAACAGCACGGCCAGTCAGATTGTGTGGATGATGTCTGATTAATAGCGTACCACTTTACCACAGCTGCAGGAAATATGATTGCTTATCGTTCAGACCTGGGTCAGATAGCACCGGCAGATAATTCTTAGTGTTTGTTTTAATCTGCATGGAGTACTAGATGTGTGGGATTTTATGCAGGTTCGTTTGGATCGCATTGATTTTCAAATACGTTCTTGTGATAGTCTAAACTCATTCTTAAAGTCACCATGAAATGAACTCCCATTACTTTTACTTCCTAGAAAACAGAGTATCTTTAATGCTGACCTCATGCTGCACCAACAGGCATAAATATACATTTCTAACCAATAAAGCCATCAGCTTTTTAAACAATCACGCCCCTCCGCACCCCTCCCATCAAATAAAATCGCCTTTCTCTCCCTGACTCATATTCCGTTGGTTTAGACTTTTGAATGATCCCTCACTGCATTATATCACACCTATATCCCTAAACCAGATGGGTGTTTTGGTGAATTCACTTCAGTGTTATTCATTCAGAGTATTATAGTAGTTTTAGCCTTTTAGCCATCTGATTGGAGGCATTCGAACTGTGCCTATAATTCCCATAAACCACAGCTAGCTGTGCTTAATGAAAAGTGGGATTGATTATAACCAGGAGGCTAGTTAGCATTTTCTTGCTATCTCCTGCATTTTATTCTGATATATGTACACTACTTTGAAGATTTTTCTTTTTCAGCCAGACATTATGGATACTTTGGTGGTGACGGTAAATAATTCACAGTAAAGTATCCCCCGCTGCAGTATTATTTCTATTAGTAAAACAGCTTTCCCACTTGGCGTCCTATCCAGCTCCCTCCATGCCGGCTTATGACCAGGAGACTTCTCTCAACCAGACCGACAGCACAGTCACCGTCCTGCTGAAGCCTGCCCAGAGCAGGGGTGCACCTGTGAGGTAGGCTTTAACATTAAAGACACACACACACACACACACACACACATGCACAGAAACAAACTACAAACAACAAAACAGCATATTAAAACACTGGGAACCACCATCAATAGCAGGCAATTATCAAAGAGCATGTTTTTATCAATACACCACCCTTAAGGAAAGTTGCCGTGGATTTCAGTACCTTTCTGTACATATCTCATTTTCTGAACTTTATTTGTTTGTGGATTTTGATCCCGTGAAGCCTTTGAAGACGAGAACAAAGCGCGGTGGAGACGAGGCTAGCTTCGGGATCTCTTGCCTTTACATGTCTTTTATGTAGCGGGCTGCTCACCCCGAGCCACCGCGGGCTTCTGGGGAACGGAGGAATTCTGCCCGCTTGATGGTGCATTTATTAGTCATTATTAGGCAAGCTGCACAACTGTTCAGCTTAAACACCAAATCGTTGGACGCAAGTCCAACATTTTGGTTCACCCCAAGCCACCACGGGCCTCTGGGAAACTCTGAATTCTGCTTGCTTGATCATTTCTTTGTCAGCCCTTAGATGTGTGTAAAGTTTTCTTTTGGCTGAGCAGCCCTGATTTAAAGGAAAACAGTTCTTTTGACGTCTTCAGTTTTCTTCCACTAGCACCAAAGACTTTCCTTTCCATCCATGTTTTATGGCACCTAAAGTATGTTGTGCCCTCAGGCTTTTGTGTGATGTGTTATGATTTTCGTTCCAAAATTAGATATTTCCAATTTGAAATATGTGACGCCAACTTGAATGATTGATAGCGACACATTAGCATCAAAGCAAGTTGAAGTAATAAGGTAAGTCATTCAGGTAATTGCCGTCCAATTTTAGAGCTGTTGAATGATAAACCTCAGGTCATGTTTTCTTTCAAAATGAGCATACAGTATCATGTGTCGGAGAACAAATCTTCATATTTTCCCATCATGTGAAGCATAACAGGACTTGTGCTAAATGTCTGTCCTATGAGTTGTATTAATTCGGATCCTTGGCCTATTACAGCATGTACCTTCCTCCAGAGAAACCCTGGGAGAGTGGGTTGACTTGTTCATCTGAGGAGGGATAAACAGTGGAGCTTGCTGTAAAACTCAATTTTACACTATCAACTCATCTGAGTCCTTTAAAGATTACAGCCTGGAGATCTTTAGTCAGGCTTGTCAGCTCATGTTTACCGTATGTGCAGCTGCCTAGATTAATGCCCCAGCGCCAAACGGAGAGGCCTGAGCAAAAAAGACAGAGTGATCTGTTTTTAATCTTCTCGCAGGTACGATTCAGAAGGCCTTACTGAGTCTGCCATTCTTTCACTGGGCTAATTACAAAGCGCTAATTATAATTAACAGAGCGCCGTGAATCAGAGCTTCCATTAATTAGCATGCTGGGTTCCTCTTTTGTTTACCGTTGGAAGGCATGCTCACCCCTGTACCAGATGAAAGACTGAGATTTGTCTTTGGAGATATAAACTTCCGTTTGAGCCCCACTTCATTCTATTTGACTGAGCTGAGATGTAACTGCGTGCTAATGCTTTACAACATAATCCTAAATATGGCTATTGTCATCTAATTAGCTTTACACAGGGATACAGAAATATCACACTCAGTTTTATGGTGCTTGTTAATCAAGAAATAACATGTTTTGATATGGAAATGTAGTATTTGGAGGAGCATATATGTATAGTGAGTCTCTTAAAAGTAATCCATTAAAACAATTTATCACCATTCATCAATGCAATTCAACACATGGCATAACTACGCCTCAAAACTAATTGAGTCATGCTTTGATCACAGCAGAGCCTCCCCGCATTCAAACTTTGGGGGTTTTCAGGTACACATTTCTTTTTCCACTTTCTCGCCTCTTTTAAATCTCTCAGGACATGAAGGCCAGTACGCCGCCTTCATGTGTGCACCCGATGTCTCCAAAATATGAATTGCAAAAGAAAGGAGGTGGTGGAGGGCAGCAAACAGGAGAGATTATGATGCAGGCCCAAAACGAGATACTGGCAGGCTTTTGAAGGTGTTTTCCACCTCCACCTCAAGTGACACCCGAAGCCTTTGAAACTTTAAGGTGACTATAAAGTAGCTCCTATTCACACGAGTTGAGTCAGTCAGTCTGTTGGGATCTGCTGTCTGGCCAATAATGATAATTTTAGGCATCTGAATTTCCCAAGCTCAAAAAATAACAACGTTCTCTAATCTCTTTTGGGTTGGAGCGTTGTGATGCATGACTAAGTTGACATTTTCACTTTAGGCACATATGAGGAGTTCTTTTCCAAAATGCTATATATCCATTTTGGAAATAACAGTACCTGAAGTTCATCATTCAACATCTTTGAAAGATAGCTGATGGGGTAAATTGCAAGACTTAGACAAGACTAAAAGACTTAAATTACATGCTGGCCTGTAAAAAGCACCATCATTTGTTTTAATTTTGTGCTTCCAATCATTTTGCAACAGTTGGTGTCACTTTTTTAGAGTGGTGGATATCTCATTTTGGAATGGAACTTGTTATGAAATCTCTTTTAAAATCCCTATGAAATAGGGCATTTGACAAGGGAGAACAGTGATCCACAGTGCTACAGAGGAGGGTAGCACAGCAGCATGGAGCTTGATTTGATAACGCAATCTTGCACACTGATTGGGTTTGGGAGGTAATATAGCTCCAGACGTTTGAATTTCAAATAGCAGATGTTTTGCTGTAATACAGGAAGGGGAGCACACATCAAACGATAGCATCGGCTCATGAAAAAAGCAACACTCGATACCACAAATGTCAGTTTCACTTCAGCATGCTGCAAGGCAGTCATATATTAGATATATCTAGCTAGACCTTGTCACTGCTGAAGGAGGCAGTCAATTTTTTCATATTTGTGTAATTGCTAATCTGTATAACATTTCCAACTTGGATTTGGCTACTAATCTCTGGGGACGACACGCGTAGCCGGGAACAATTTTTACCAGAGGGGACACTGTTCCTTTAAGAGGATTAGTGATCTGTCTATCAGTCATGTCGTGTTAAACTAATGTTTGCAATGGCCCCTCATCAGGGCCAGGAGACGCCTCCTCACTCCGTAGCATCAAAATAAATGTTTACATGCCTCTCCGGAAATAAATGATTTGAGATGCTTTCCTTATCATTCACACCACCAAATCAGCCCTTTTCTCTTTTCTGCCATAACCTTTGCCTTGGGCAAGCTCACACACATGCACATAAACAGAAAAAGCTATGAAATACCCCAGTTTCCGGCCTCGTAGGTAGCATATTGAGGAAAGTGAGTTCCAATGTAGTTTCTACCCTGTAGCGTCAGATTATCTTTACTCAGCCGTGGCCTGAAATCAGTTAAGTGATTTTCTACAGTCCCAAAATAAGCACTAACTTTCTTTGATCACGGCATAGCAGACACTAATAGCTGTGCATAAACGTGACACATCTCAATGCATTTTACGATTTAATGGCAAATGTAATCTATGGCACCGTCTAATTTGTTTGCTTTAATGGTTTATGGACACCAGGGAAAGATAAAGAGTGAGAAGACAGGAGCACAGAGGGAGGATGCTGGGTCAGGAGAAGTGCGTTACTTACAACCCCTCTTAAATCAGACAGATATAGGGCCACCATAGCACCGCACACCGGTTCAATAACGTGAACGAGCAGCTAGGTGAACCGATTAACATTAAAGAGAGAGAGAGAGATAGAGAGAGAGAGAGAGAGGACACAGTGATTGAAATGCTCCCCATACCCCTTCCTTCATCTGCTCAAACAGCCCGGAGTTCTTCCCCTATCAGCCCACATGAAAAATAAATCTGAGTTTCAGGTCACAATCCAGTCGATTCCAAGTCAATCCGCCATAATTGGTTGGCGTCACATGGCGGCAGGGCTGAAATCTATCGGGCAGCAAGGCTGGAGGAGGCCTAATTGGTGTCAGCTCAGGTTGCAGCGCTACTGCAGGAATACAGGTCTGCCCTGCTGGCCCCTCTGGCAGACCACTTTTAACAGCTTATTCCATTCTTCTCATACACCTTTTCCCTTTACTCCTCTCTCTCCTTCTCTTTCCATCCTCTGCTCAGCGAGAGCTGCTGAGGATTTCAGCAGTTTTGGAATTAACCGCAATTATGGATCTTTCATAGAGGCGCATGGTGTGAGCGGTGGGATTCCTCTCCTGAGGTCTCCTTTTAATCTGATATCTGTGTGTTTGTGAAGGTTGGTGGGCTGTTAGCAGGATGAGGAGCTAACACTGAGCTCAGGCCAACATCACTCTGCCTAGCAACATTGCTATACATGGCTGCAGAACATTGCTAATGGAACAAGCTTTGCTGTGCTGGGTATATTTATTACAACACACAGATGAATTATCATTAAAGTGAAATGGACGTAACTTGTGATGTGGATGGTATTAGATCACATGAAACATCAACTATTTTTTATTTTTTATTTTTTTAATTTTATGAAGAATGTGTGTTCTTGTGATCATGTCATTGTTGTTCATCTGTTGTTTGTTTTTTTTGTTGCTCATTCATGTTATGCTAAATCAAGCATGTGACTAAATGACTCTGGTCTGTCAAAATGACTCATAATGTAAATTGTGAACTCAGCATGAGGTGACAAGGTGTCAGCTGCTCAAAGGCACATTAACATGACAGCAGTAATTACACAAAAATAATCATGGCAATTTCAAATAGCCAACATTAAACTCATCAGTCAGTTTTGCATTGTATGAGCAGTTGACGTGAAAACATATTTCTCAAAAGATTGTGGAACTATACCTCTTTCATATTTATATTTCATAGGCATACATCGACTTACTGTACAGCAGAAGTATGTTTTAAGTGAAACCGGTAAAAGTGGATATCATTGTCTCTAACACTTACAAAGATGAACAAAACATTTTTGTTGAATTGCAAATTCGTTGTGAGCTAGGTGTTGTTACTTGCTGCAGTGAATATTGGGTGGAAGAGAAGCAGTATTTTAGATTTCCACATTACAAGAGTGCCTCAGCCTTGGAGCCTCATAGCCTTTGGCACTTGGTATTTTGCCTGAGGAAAGGAAACCAGTCCTATTCATACTGTGTCTATCATTAAGTCATGGCACAGCCACATCATCATATCATAAGGAGCCACCCAGGGGAAGGCAGCTTTTGTTCCTATTTCACTATCTGCAGATTGATTTGGAATATCAAGTACCAATATGGGCGAACTATAAAAGAGTGTACACAGCTACAGCAGAGCAAAAAGTAGCTGATTGGAAGTTTTGTTACCCAGCTGTAGTTAGGCCTAGTTTATTATGTCCATAACTCATACTGGTCATACAGTATAAAAATAGACATTGTCACTTCTTCTTATGTTATATCCTAAAAGATGATATTGTTATTGCCATGCTCACAAAGCATGCATTTTAGTATATCTGCATGATTCAAAATACTTTTTACATATTTAATAAACTGTTCAAACCTGATGGGTAAGTGGGATTGACAGGAGATATCATTGTAAATCCTGAATTGTCCCATCATGTAACTCACATCAGAGATCTATTTTGGCTTCAGTTTCCATCCTGCCTCATCGCTCATTTCTCGGCCGTTCGGCAGCTACTTAAGTGGCTCCGGTGTACCGACTCCGCCTGCCCTTTGACCTCTCTTCTCAATAGGGGACAGTAATTAAGGGCTGATTTCTCCTACAGACTCTCAGCAGGATTAAATATTTCATCACCTCCCATCCCAGCACTAAATAGGAGAGCTCTGAGGAATTGGGACACACCCACTAAGAGCAAAGGGGGATTCTCTAATGACACAGCGAGCACCTTATGATAAACTATAGGGTTAAAGAGCACATGCTGTACACACAAGGGGACACTTAATCATCCAACACCAACCACCCGTAACAATTGATCATCTCCAGGGCTGTTTTGTATCGCGACGATGGCTAAAGACTATACCCACGATGGTGCTGGTTTTTTTGGCAAAGATTTTTTTCTACTTTCTGTTTTAATAATGAGGACTGAGGGAGAAAGGCCAAGGAAGGCCGTGTTCTTAATGCAGGCTTCTGTAATTTAATCAGCTATATTTATATACACCGCATATTCTATTCCCAGATAACCTTTTCATATAGCTCCAGACAAATCCAGAATTTATTACAGATTAGCCAATTCAAAGGTCAGATTACCATTAGTCAACATTCATCTCCATGGTCGGGTTGTTGCACGTGTCAGCAGCTCACAGTCAGGCATGGGATCTGAATCATGTGCAAGTCATGCTTTTAAACACAGATTCTTGTAAAATATACTGAACAAATACAATACTAGAATACAAAAATATACTGAGATATAAACGCAATATGCAACAATTTTAAAGATGTGACCTGGTTTCACTTCGTATAAGAAAATCATTCAATTGAAAGAAATTCTGGGCAAAGGAGAAACGCTCAGCAACAGCGATGTTATGCAAAGTGCAAACAAAGTTATGCACAAGATTTGAGAGAAATAAATCATTTCATGGAAAAATTATGGGATATTTTAAACATCTCTTGCAACATGGGACTAAAACTTTACATGTTGTATTTATATTTATATTCACTATAGATATATTTTGACTCTGCTTCCATGTATTAGGGAATTACCTTTTACTGCATTGTGCGAAAAGAGAATAACAAAAGAAAGCCAGTCGGCCATGCTTAGGTGTGGTGTGACATTGTGAGGACTGTGAGGCTGTTGTGGTCTGTGCTTGGGAGTTGGGGGATAGCTTCTTAGATCGTTAGGGGCGACTTGGCATCGAGCGGACACATCAGTTAAGGCCTATCCCATCCTGCCTCGGTCATCCAAGCTCCCTGTCCTGCCAGACCTTACCCAATGCTTATTTTTCACACTTGTAATTCAAGATATCATATAATATGATGTGTAGTATTATGTGGAATGAAACAAATGTAAAATTTAGTCATTAATTCAGTCATTCATTTGTAAACAAACCATCTAACAATTATGAGGAAAAAATTGTGCTGAGTGCTAAAATCCAAAATAAGAAAAAAACAGATTACTTTCAAACATTTTGAGAGTCCTGTGCTCGTTCCATGCTTCACTGATGAGATTGCACGACATGTGAACAGACAACACTGTCTCATATTAGTAACAAGTAAGTAAAATAAGTAATAAGTAATGATGGTGCTTTTAACATCCCATCTCTGTTATCTCTTGGCAGTACAGCCTCCTGCCAAGCCGTATCTAATGCTCATTTTTATATTAATAATATAGTAAAACTAATCTCATGTGGGATGGACCAACATGTTTCACGGCATAAATATTTAAAAAAATATGCATTCATTAATTCATTCATTGAGTACTGTATCTTTCCTGCACCCTGTCACTGTGATAATTACTTGTTGTTTGCATGACTCTTTTGCAAACGAACAGAACACTAGTCTCCAATCATGGCTGGTTATTCTCCATGGCAGCTGTAAACAGCCTCTTTGTCAGTCAGTGACTCAATAGATTTAACAGGTGGATGCGAGGTGCATACTAACATGAGGGTCTATAAGACAGCCAGTCTCCCCCTCCAGCTAAGTGACCGGCTCAGAGACAATGTCATCTCTGTCAGAAGCACAGAGGGCTGCAGTTTTGATCTAGCTAAACACTAGGCTCGGATGGAGAGGAAATGGAAAGAACCGTTGACCTTTTGAGTTGTTGAATAATGAAAAAGCAAATAACGTCAGGCCCTGTCCTGTGTCACTGCTCATTTCTCTTGCACTGTATTTTTTCCTATTTACTGCTTGGATTAAAAAAAAAAAAAAAATCATAGAGGGTTTATTTGTTCATTTTAAACAAATGCATAATTTTTGACCACTGTTCAGATATACATGTGTAATGTGGGAATGTTGCATAATTAAGTCACTTCAAAACATCTTTTTCGGTTTTATTTTCTTTTTAAGTAATAACATTTTGAGTTTTAGTCCGTTTTAGTGAGCTCCTTTTGTCAGCAAGCACTTGTGAAATTATGGGTACTGTACTGCTCCTATAAAAACTGCTTGTCCCAATGTTCCTCAGGCTAATGGGTGCTGCTTGCTACAAGCTAACAAACAAGCTTGCAGCTAGCGCTAACCATTTGCAGTTAGGAAGGCTAACAATGCTAATTGTTTGGCCAGGAGAAATCACAGGCAAGTTTCAACATGTCAGGTATTATGTTAAGTAGGCTACATAGGACTTTTTTAGACAGTAATGCCAGTTCCCATCACTGACTCTGTAGAGAGGTTGTGCTAAAAGGGAAAAACATGCTAGGTGGCTACATATTCGCACACAATCCCCCAATGTGTCTATGTAAAATGTGTCCTCAGATGAGCACATATATTTTAAAATATCAGGAACTATATTCATTAATAATGTATCCTGGGATTATCTCAAAATATACTCTAATTTATTGTAAAAATGTGTAATTTATCATGGGATAAGATACATTTAGATATATTTGATGTCAAATATATTTCTTTACATAAATGCACGTAAATGCATGTAGAGCATTTGTGGCCATTTTGTAATATTAGCATACATTTCCACTATGTGTAGGCTACATTGTACATAGCCTACTGTATGTACGTGCATAGCTATAGTTCCATATATGTCAATACCTAGCATATATGTTGTTATAATGTATACAAATCGAATTTTGCACATGTGACATATTTTTTTATTGTTGGTTAACCAAATCTGAACATCAATTTTGTTTTCTTGCTTGCTTGTCATGATATTAGCAATGTATCCACTGTCACCAGACTGTAGAATGGCATAAGCAATAATCATAACAGGCATCAATATGAACTGGTGCATTGCCCGCAAGTTAGCGGTGCCCCACAAGCACCTGGTTGGCCCGTGTGTGTCTGCCATAGGTGTCTGCTAATGACTGCTCTTGAGGAAATCTCTCCCTGTGTTGTGTGTTTGCAGTGCGTACCAGGTGGTGGTGGAGGAGGAACGTCCTCGCAGAGCGCGAGGCACAGCCGAGATCCTGCGCTGCTACCCAGTTCCCATTCACTTCCAGAACGCCACGCTCCTGAACTCCCAGTACTACTTCACTGCTCAGTTCCCCGCCGCGGGCATCCACTCGCCCCAGCCCTTCACTGTGGGGGACAACAAGACCTACAATGGCTACTGGAACGCTCCTCTGCTGCCCCAGAAGAGCTACAGCATCTATTACCAGGCTGTCAGCACAGCCAACGGGGTGGGTGCCTCTGAGGTTTTTCATTTTATTTATGCTATTTTATTTAATGCTGCACTATAGGCAGCTTTGTACGTTGGTGGCTCCAAATGGCAGCAAGAGGTTACTGAAAAATTTGGCTGGTCTGTTATTGCTTTATATCAAAGGATACCAAAGGGAGGCAAAATATCAAGAACTAATCATGCATTCAGTGTGTTGAGGCAACTTCTTTGCCAACGTTCCCTTATAATAAACGTCTCCCAAAAAGTTAGTGTGGTGCAGCCTTTAGAATCATAATTAATCCAGTTATGTAGGGCATTGTTATTATTAGTATTATTAGGGGATTATTATTTCATTTAAATTAACAATTTACTGTGACATGTCGTGTGTTGTGTGGCTTGCAGTACAATGCCGTACTAATGAGTATATGCAGCACAGTTAACACAAATACAGTGTCTCAACTGAGCAACTAGATAATTTAATTGCCATAGTTGAGAAAATGACTATGCAGGCACTAATTAGTGTACTTCATTTAATGAACTACAGACACAGTGATCAGAAAAATACATTCAACTTAAAATTGAATGTGGATAGTGAAAGTAGACTTATTTTCAGCACAGTCAAAGCACCTCCTTTTAAAGCATGTGCACATCCACTTTAAAGTGCACATCAAACAACGCTAAATATTATGTTGGGCTTAAGAATGAATGACAGATTGACTGACTAGCTGCCTGGCTAAAGTGACTGAAGTGACTGAGTACAGAACTCCCTGAGCCCAGAGTATACACTAGCTGCTCGCACACACACATGCACGGCGGCGCGCACGTGCACGTGGCCTCTGATAGATGTGGCAGCGCTCTGGTGGGGCGCACCAGCGGCACTGTCTGCACTCTAATAGGCTGCAGCAGGGCCGGGCTTGGAATGCAGAGCCCTATGCCGTGACATGTTCTCCCCCTCCATTATCCCGGCCCTGTTGGCCTGCCTTTTCCAATGGAGCTTTATGCCAAATGCCAGGCAACGCTTTGATCAACTGCATTTAAGAGAGGAGGTCGTCCCGGCGGCGGGGAAGTGTGGGAGGCAGGCAACAACAACAGGGTTGCCGATCGTTCAGGTCGCAGCCTCTGTCATCAAGTGGCACTTGGCGAGGCCCTCCCTCCACGGAGCCGCAGCAGACAGTTCAATGGCGACTTCAAGAGCCCCTCCGATTGTGGTCCTGAATGAGAATCACCGTAAACAGGCTCCTTCAGCAACACCGGCACGTCTTTAAGGAGGCAATAGAAATAACACGTTAGGCAGGACTGAATACAATTAAAGAGTTCGCTCTTGAGAGGAAAGCACGTCAGTCTGAAACTTTTCAGGGTGAATTGGCGAGCGGTAAGAACTGGCTGATAGTACTCTTCCTTGAACAAACAAAATAAAAGAACATTGAGAGTCTCTTGTTGGCACGGTATAGACCTCCATCTCTGTGATAGACAGTTCTGACATTATTTTTTATATTCGGTGTTTTGATTTACAGTAGCTAAATGCACTCTCTCTCATTAAGCCATCACTGTCAATGGATACGGCAAGCTTTAATTAACGTCTAATGATGTGGGAGTGATTTGTTTGGACCTCTTAAACAAAATTAGCACTTAGGGAAGGTGAGTACCATCCATACCTAGTATTTTTTATTTTTTTAGTTCTCTATTCAAATAAAAGTCTGATATGACTTCTTGTAATGTCGTTGTTAACAAAAGGTCCATCTGACAGCTTAAAAGCCGCAGTACTGTGGATGCACATGCACCCGGGACCACGTGATGGCTATGATGTTTTTTTCTCTCTCTCTCTCTCTCCTCTCTTCATTATGCCTCTCATGGCCTCCAAACGCTCTATCTCTACATTCTGTTCTCATTGCTCATTGGACAGCTTGGTGAGGTCAAACACAGGGACACAGCACTCATGTCTTTTGTGTTCTATTACTCATTACCTCCCTGTTCCTCTCTCTGCCTCCTTTTCACAAGACCATTGTTGGCGGCAAACTTCTGCCAACAGCGAGTGCAGTGTTTTTTTTTTTTGTTTTGTTTGTTTTTTTCACATTGTTGAAGGCTGTTTGATATTTTTTTGTTATTGTTGAGCTGAAACTCTCCATTGCATATTCAGAAAGGCTCCCTGACGTGTCATTTTGGAGCGCAGCATGCTGTGTTGGTGTCGCTGTCACAGGGCTCTGGTTCCTCCACAGTGGCTGAACACCTTGAGCCGCAGGCTGCCGACAGATCAGCGTTGGCTGACAAATCAGCAGCTCAACGCCACTAATCTGTGCTGCGGTCTCTCTCGCCTCTTTCGTTTTGTGTCACAGTCGTTGAGCTCAACAGACGATAGGGGACAGCGTGGAACTGACCAGGGTGTTTTGGTGTAACCATGGGTTCTTAGATGGGTGTTGTTGGCGTACGTGCACGTGTGTTTGTGTGTGTTTGTGTATGTGTCATATTAATCTCTGACCCTCTTCTTTTTTCTTTCTCTCTCTCTCCTTCCTCCTTTTATTTATCTGTTTGTACAGGAGACCAAAATCGACTGTGTTCGAGTAGCCACCAAAGGTAGGAGTAGACGGTTTAAGTTAGATTAAGTGTGGTCCAATGAGGACATTTGCCAAACACCACATAAATCAATGCAGCTGTGTATCTTCCTAACATCACCTGCACAAGATTTCTGAGAACTAACAAAATTAACATGTTTTTAAATGAGGGACACCGGAACAGATACACACACACAATCACGTCAGCCCCACCCTCTATTAAGTACCACAGTGGAAATAAGACCGTTAGCCTTATCATATTACCTTTTGGAGATGTTTTGAAAGACAAAAATGTGCCATATAGTCTCTGGTAAGGAGAGGTATATTCCAGATATTGTGTTCACATCACATCAGTCAATAGATTGATGAGGAACAGTTGTTATTTCACGACTCAGACAGAGCCTGTGTGCCCAGCGAGGGCCGTGGGCACTTAGTTATGCTGCCTGTATGTCCTGCTCCAGACATTAAGGGTGAAGCAGCCTAAGCACTATTGATCCGGGAGCAGAATTGATAAGGCCAGAGGGAACCCTAGTCACACTCTGTTCTGGGCCGTGGGAGGTCCTATCACATGCCCCGACAATCTCATATATTGTGGAGTCACATGCAGCTCCACTATGGATTTCCTGTGGACTCCAGATATCTCCATCTGCATGGCTCAATAGGACGAAGTCAAATAGCACATACTAGAAGAATAAGGCTTCTGAGTCATTTATCACCTGAACTGGGACACGATGCTCGATACATTGTAATGCACTGCATCAGGCTCACAAAGATATGAACTTGTATTGTGTGAAACTGTTGCACTTTCTAACAACTTGATAATGCTCTCTAATACTGTAATGGGTCTCTTTCTGTGCTTCAATGTTGCATGATGATGGGAACTGTTTGTAAAGCTGTTTTCAGCTTCAGTGTGGCCTCTCTCTCTCTCTCTCTCTCTCTCTCTCTCTCTCTCTCTCTCTCTCTCTCTCTCTTCTTTCTCTCTCTACTGCATGCCATCCTGGATCCACTGACTATACTCAGCTGCCATACTCGTGACTCAGCTCACAACCCCCTACATCCGCATCGCCCCAGCGGCCGGGGACAACCAACTAACAGGTCAGACCCTTAGCTCTCCGCACATTCTCCGACCATCTCAATTATTCTCTCCACAACTTGGTTTACCTACTACATGTTTAGTGTAAGGGCCATACTGAAGTTTCCCCAAGGGGAAAAAAAAAGGAATGGGATTATTGCATGCGCGTGGTTTTGTTTGTTGTCTTGCCGTTGCATACAATCAGTGTGATTAAATCAAAGAGTTGCAGACATTGTCTTCTACCTTTTGATGCATCTTCTCAGCATTACTGTACATGAAAGACCTGTTTGAGGTGCGATCGTCATTTGATGTGTCAGTGTTGGAGATTTGTGACAGGAGTTAATCCCCTTTCATGAATATTTCTCATTATTTCTGGGAGATTAAGTGTCGGTTGCTGCAGTTGTGACAACTGTAAACACACTAAGGGATGGTGAAGTGCTCATCGTGTAGATCTGGTGAATTTTCTTGAGTGTAGCATCGTCTTAGAATATGCTCACTATTAAAATTCTGTTCAGTTTCTATTTGTTGTGTAGTCACTGTATGAATCGCTTTTCATCCCCGGTTCTCTCAGGCTAGAATGGAAAATATTGACTTGTGGCAGTGAACATACAAAACTCTCAACAAATAGGGATTTCTCACCCCCAGCGTCTCTGTAAGATTAGCCTGTAACAGTGTCTATATGGAGACGAAATCAGCTCTATCTGTCCAGACGTGATTGTTAATATGTCATCCGGTCTTGAATTCCTCTGCCACTCTGCCTTAAACACTTATATCTAAATAGAGGCCTGGTGGTTGATAACAGCACGGCAGAGCAAGAACAATATGTCACAACCAGCCCGGGATGGATATTTACCTTTTGATAGGGAGGGAAAATGGCAACACTGAGGAGAGGAGGAAGCCCAGTCTAACAGATTTGTCTGACATAACAATTTGTCATTCTAAATTTACCCCTGGTGACAAGGAATAATGGTGTTGTTCAGGTGGACAGTTGTGATTCCAGCAACGTTCCCCTCCTCAGAGTGCTTCTTATCACTTTCCAGGGAGCAGACGCTGTTAAAACAAGCTGCTTTCTTCCTTCTCCCTCTCTCTGTGTCTCCCGTTGTTGGCTATCTCCTCCTGAGCTGATATTTAATGTTTTGGTTATTTCGGGCTGTTTTATCTCCTTGGGTATTATCTTTCCCGCCTTGCAACCTACATTTTTCTGCAGCCCAGCAACCATTTGCCCCAAACATGATTAACCAAGGGTAAAGATGGTGCGTACTTATCTCCCACAGTACAGCCTGGTCCACAGAGCGTCCACTAAGTCCACTAAGGACGGAGCTGAAGGTGGAGTCCCGAGGGCAATAGGGAGTCACTTTCTCAGAGAATAAACATCGTAATTGCTCTGAACCACTACATCTGTATTGATATTTACGGCCCACAGAATACCTATATATTGATAATCAGCTTAAGTCTTCCATAAAGCTCAATCAAATCAATGAGAGTCAATACTGAACGCAACATAGATGTGTACTCTATGTGATGAATAACTGTTTTGGTTCATGTAGAACAATAGCGGACAGGTATTAGCTTTGACTCATGGCCCGTTGTATTATATTAATTCTACTTTTCTGGATTCTTTATATCTCTGTATGTGCTGTGATGTGTTTTCAGGAGCAGCCACTCACAAGCCTGACGCGGTGGAGCCAGAGAAACAAACGGACCACACAGTGAAGATCGCTGGGGTCATCGCCGGCATCCTCCTCTTCGTCATCATTTTCTTAGGAGTGGTACTCCTCATGAAGAAAAGGTAAGCCATTTTGGTACTACTCGAAATAATACTGCAGATTTGTGGAAGAGGTTGAAGTAACTTGCCCAGTGTTCACAGATAAGTAGTTTCTTTTTCATCATTTTGTATATTTCTCCCTCAAACGGTAGTATTGTCAGTGTCATAGTAAATAATTAATTTGATTATGTTGATACGCTCCATTAAGGCTGTTTACAGCCATGAAATACAGTGTGCCATGAAAAATTAATCCGTTTCCACGGCACCCTCAAACAAACGCACTGCGCTTCCAATGACATTGGAATGGGAATAGGAAAATGTTTTTGAGGCCTGTGGTACGGAGGAAGGCGGGGAGGAGATAAGAAAGAAAATATGATGAAAGGCTCAAAGGGAAAGAGGATGACCGTGTAGCTGGAGGCTAAGTTTACATTAGCCCTGGACCCCATACTGGAGAAAGGTCCTCAGTACATCTCCCAGCAATCAAGGGAGCTAAAGCTCAGCAAATATCAACCCCCCTTTGTCCACAGCAAGGACTGAAATAACACAATGTCAGTTTCTGTGCGTTTACTCAGGATTACTTTCGTGGGCGCAAGCTTACTTCCTTCAATATCTCAATTGAAAAGAGAGTGGACAAGAAAATACCTTGACAACATTTTCCAGTAAAACTTTATTAGTTGTACTTCTCACAATACTTTCTCCTCCTCTGATGTTAGATTGCTTGGCTTGCATTGGAGAGTTAAGGTCAATAGAGTAGATGAAGCTGAGTGGGAAGGCATAGTTGCCTGGTAATATAATCATTATGCTCCCTGTTTATTTTTGACAGTATTATAAGTATTCTCCATTTTCTACAGCAAGCCCTGTCTGTGTAGCACAATGATCAGTGGGCGGGTGTGATAATCAGCACACTGAGACAGTAGAAGTAATAGAATTGTTTTCAATTTGCCTTAATCAAACAAGAGAGGGAGATGACTTCATTGGTTATATTTGGTGTAATGTACTGTTTCAGACAGGGAATAAGAGTTGTGCTTAGACGTTCACACCACTCATTTAGCGTCAACCTTGGAGGTCAGATATGGTAATTTTTATATCTGTATAAAATGACATGTTCATAAAAGGGATGTAATGCCAGCGAGGTTGTGAACGGTGCCTCTGAATTGCCATTACATACTGTAGACCAGCTCGATATTGATAATATTTGAATGCAAAGTTAAAGAGTGTTTCTACTGTACAGAGGCCCCAAAGCATGACATGACTCCAAGCGATCACCTTTGCCCTCACGATCACTAGTTTACCTCCACGTATGCCACCATATCTGATTTTGTTCATTTCTACTCTTTTTTCAAACATTAATATATTTTTACTTTTTCTTTCCTTTTCATTCCATCCCCTCCCCTCCTCCACTGCTTAAATCCTACCACCACCCCACTCGGCAGAAGAACCTATCACTCCTACACTTACTACCTGTAAGTAACCACTTTGTGTAATGTTAGTGCCATGCTTCTCACCCACACACTGAGTGTTTCCCATGCATGCAAAGAGCCATGTCATCCTCCTCCTGCCCAGAGCTATTACAGAGGCCCATTGTAATCTCTGCCGGAGGAACGGAGGACGCCACTCCAATGTATCTCCACATGATGAGCACATCTTACTGTATGTCATATTGGCACGACTTCTGAGGAAAGGCAGACAAACTTGTAGCACAGAACCGCCCCCGTAACAGGAAAACTACTACTGAGATGTTACGGCAGACATCATTCCTGCCATGAGTTTGTTTATCAAATCATGAACTAAACTGCCTTAATGATAGCATGGCTGCCAAAATCATCTTGTGGAAGGGGGGGGGGGGAAATCAATGCTGCAGCTACTGCATTTTTACTGAGTGTGAATTTTTCATATCGCCTCCAATGATTTCATCTCTGTTGACTTGTCAGAGTTAGACTTTTTGAAGTGCCTATCACAATGCGATCAATGCTTTAGTTTTACTGAGGACCTGAATGAGCAAGTGCTATATATTTCACAGCTTATTGTATATCATTGGATATGCTCTGCAGATGCCTAAATTACAACTAATAACTTCATATTTGCTGTAATGCTATATGAGATTAACTACATTTATAGGTATTGCATTGAAAATTAAGCATGAGCTAATATGTTGACGTTACCAATTTGGCTCCAAATGCATGTGATGATTCTTAGCCTTTCTTCCACTCCCACCCATGCCCCACTCTCCATCCTCATCAAGCCATCTCAGCCCTCATGCTTTTTCTTCCCTTTTTCTCACGCATGGTTTTTGGGTTATTGCACGTCAATCCCATTCATGCAATGGTGATGGTGGAGTTGTGTCCTTAGCTGACAAGACTTTTGCATCACTATTGAACTAGATGATGTGATTACAGAATTGCCATTGTTCTATTTAGATGTCTCCTGCATTATAAAACAATAGCCCTGGCGCCGCCTTATGCATTCTTAGCAAATATTGCCGATTATTCCGAATCTGCACCTCTGAATGGTAAAGAAGCTTATTCTGCGGCTCTGCCTTCCTTGCTGTAGCTCATAGGCTGCATACTGTACAGTCTTTGTGACGGATGCCGGCTAATCTGTCTTGAGATGACTGTGATCAGAGGATACAATGGAGCCTGCCTCACATCAAAGAACATCTCAGAATACACCTTGAGATAATACTACTCTGAATACTCTGCATGTCACTCACATTGGATCTCAGCTGTCTTGAATGAAAAGCCCCAATGACTTAGAGGAGTGGTGCCATCAAAGCTCTGCATACACACGGTGAGGCAGGGCTAAGCAGGAAAAGATGAGATTGTCAGAGAGCCAAATCTAAATTTCTGTTTTGTATTTTTGTTATGTCAAGTTGTACATATGTTGCTGTCTTGCTGTTTATGCTAACAGGCATAAAGGGAAGCTGGTGGAAACGTTTGCCATGTAGTTGTACCCCATAAGTGCCAAGATGGCTTGTGTGTATGATGTTAGGATTTGAAAGGAAGGGAAGCGTGGGGGGGGCTGACGATAACCTAGTGGTGACTCCTCTCTAGTGTTGACAAGATAGCAACATAAGATAATACATAGTGAGATAAGTTGAAACTTTAATGATCCCTGTGGGGAACCTGGGCCATTGTAGCAGCAAATAGTAATAGGATACACTAAAGAAATATAGCAGAGCAAATGGGGATTATGTAAACAAATGAAAATAGTGTGGATTACAGCATTAAGAGGGTGTGCAGAATAGCAGCAGTAGTAGCAGTAGAATATACTGAGACAAAATATATAGAAATACATATGAAATATATAACAAATGAGAGAAATGTGAGACTATGAAGAAAGAGAGTGTGGACCATGGATATGTACAGCGTGTAAGCATGTAGACGTGGATTGTAAAACCCTATACATCTTTCAAATATGTATTCATTTTACAAATATAGATAACATGTACAGAACATTTGGATACGTATGTCAATTACTAGCTGTCAACCTTAAAAAAAACAGAGACGCCATATGTATACAGAAAAAGTGACAATGTGCTCAGAACATAATTGTGAATGGATTTAGCATATGTACAGAAGAAATGTCAAGAGATATGTACTGACTCAAATGCAAAGAATGTACCAACCTATGTACAGTGTATCATATACGTAATTATATACATAAATACTGAAACATGTGAACTGTGCATGCAAATGCCATGTAGATTAGTTCAGAGTGTAGGAATGCGAAGGTAGTCCAAGATATTTTGTATAGAGAGTTCAGGCTTCCTGCTTCAGCCGCCTCCTAGTTCGGTGAGACTGGGGCCGTTTGGACAGGAAGAATTGTGCAATCTGATGGTGGTCAGTGCAAAAGAGCACCTAAAAGAGCTCTTTGTTTGCACCTTTGAGTGCTGAGGCGGCGGCTGAAGACGTTTTGTTGCTGCATCAATCATTAGTCCTCATTCTCTCCTCTGGTACTGCCTCTCTGCTACACCTTTTCACCAGCATGTATACCCAGTATATTCTATATACCCAAAATGTATATGACCAAATAAGTTATGGATTGTATCCTTAAGAGGCTTCACTCTGGAGGGTTCAGCGTAGTGTTCATCTGCAATACTTACAACAGCCTTGTTGACAGCCTCGGAATCGCGACACCTCCATGATTGATGAATCCCATTAATGCTCTCATGCATTCATCAAATAAGTCTTTTAAAGGCAGGAGAACATCCCATGGCCGCCAAAATATGCACTTTAGGTGTGTTGCCAGAGGTGGCTGCCGGAGCTCGCACAACATCAGTCAGAGAGCTCATTAGGGATGCGGTAACATGTGTGATCAAATATGTGGACGTCCTTTAATCAGGTGGTCATACCGGCCGCTGTGCCTACCGCTGCTGCCGGGGACCAGGCAGGGATCAATGGGCGGGGGGCAGGGGTTGTGATTGGGTCTGTATCCCCAGGAGAGCTGGATTCATCCATCAAGCAGCAGGCATGTTAAATAGAAACACACTCATCACTATCTGACTTGTCAATCATGCTAAGTACTCCCCAATCCTCATGTATGTTATGTTACTGTATAGGTTTCTATAATATTAACCAATGTAGTTTTTTCATCATATAAGATAAGAGAAGATGAGATGAAACTGTAATGATCCCTGTGGAGAAATTGGACTGTTAAGCAACATAAGCAACCGATAATTTCAACACCAGAACATGTTAACTAGAAATGTAGGAATGAATACATGAAAAGGTATGGATTACAGCGGATTAAGAGATGTAACAGGCAAATAGTGGGTTTACCCTAGATACCAATAGACAATTGTGATGGACCCATGCAGGTTGCCAAGCAAATCTAGAAAATTACCTTTGGAGGTTCTGTACTGAGGATTGGATGGGAGGTCATGTTAACAGAAATTCAGACAGGTCAGACAGTGTTGTCAGATGTCATCAGCAATCCTTGTCATTGATACTCAATAGGATAACTCATTCAGAACTGCAGAGTAGGATTAGACCGGTATATCAGACTAATATTGGCCTTTTATTAGGCCATCAGCTATCAGCCAATCATATTGTCACTGCCGATATGATTGACAACAGATAAAGTACATGAAAACTGTCTGCAAATACTGCAATGGGATTTTATTTTCTTTGCACATTTTATGCATTCATTTATTTGTTCAATTATGTTCTTTGTTCAATTATGTTTTCTTTGGCTTAATGTATCCCAGACTGTCCAGTGGAGCGTTTTAGTGTCCCATGATGGTCTAAATGCTGTTTCAGAGGCTTTTCCACTCCACTCCAAGAATAAAATGCTAGGGGGAAAACTGAATACTATTGTCGAATTTAAAAAAGTTAAATATTAGCACCAAATATCGCCTATCAGTGACTTCAGTCTAAAAAGAGATCGTATTATATCGGCCCTCAAAAACCCATTTTAGTCAACCCCTATTCCAGAGTGACATATGCCATTTAAATCTTCCATTTGGTGAACGCTTCTATCCAAAGTGCCTTACAGTATGATGAGTGCATATATTGTTTTCCACCAGTGGCCCCAATGGGAAACAAACCCCTAACCCTGGCAGTGTTAGTGCCATAATTTACCCAATGTTCTTGTAATGTGAGCCAGGAAGAGTAGCAGAGGAAAGTCACTCTACAGTAAATAGTGGCAGCCACTGTTAACATTTAGCAACAAAAGGAGGTTATTCTTTTTCATTTCATTAATTACATTGTTTTCACTCTAGATTACACTATATGCAATGGGATACAAGTTAAGGTTTCCTTTTTCGTTGTTTAGTATTTCTCTATTATTTCTACTACACCCTCCACACACACACACACACACACACACACACACACACACATCATCATCATCATCCGCGTCTTGATAAATGTTACATTTCATAATCACCTCCATTCCACCCGTGTCAGAATGTGAGGCCTACTAAACGTACCATGTATAACACAATGTGCTCAGGGCAAACACCTTCATTAAACCTTACAAGTCAGCCTGAACATGCAGCAAGAATCACATTAATTGGTACAAGCCATGCACATTTTTGCACCTACAAGCTCTGCATTCTGATGAGGACGGGGAAAGAGGAGCTCGAGCAAGGCAAAGAGATGCCGCGCTCTGAATGTTGAAGTTTTGAATGCAGTCACGGCCCAGTTGCACTCTTGAAATGCATGTGTCATTTTCAACACATCTGTGTGTCATGTTTTGGGACACATGTCATCAACGACATACTTTAATAACTACACATGCTGACACAACATGCCATTGCTGTAGTGGAAAACCATATAAATGCAAGTTTTGGTGTGTGCTTCTTTTCATATGTGAATTGAAAGATGGCATGGGATGGCAGGTTAAAATACATTACATTTTAACGTTATGTTTTAATCAGAAGTACTCTAAATGTAATTATAGTTGGTAATTAATCACAGATAAAAAAAATAAAAATAGAGTATAATAACTTGGTCAATATGTATTACAGCTTACCAGGACCAAAGACCAATTCATAGTAGTTCTTCTCACGCTGTCAAACTGCAAAATTCAGAGGCATTACACCCAACAAAATATATTTAGGTTACTATATACACTGTACTGTCTATCCGGTCTTTTCCAAAACTGATATCAACCATTTGAAAAATGGTAACACCTATCATGACAAAATGATAGGTAGCATAAAAGTAATATTAAATATTACTGACATTGTTAGCTCTCTGGAGCCTTTTTCTACCAAAATACTAATACCCCCTCTGTGAGAGCATGGCAGTCCCCCTTTTCAGTCTTGTCTGTCTACGGGATCAAGGCTCCTCATGTTGCTGCTGTTTTTGTGTACAATTAATTCCCATCTTTGGTAGATAAGGAGCCAATGAACAGTGTTCTCAAGGATGCTCTTTATTTTATTGTTTGTTAAAAAAAAATAAAAAACACAAGATGTTGACAGAAGGAATGAGGCCATCGGGTCAGCAGATGTACTGCCACTGAATAGTGTTGTACCTCACTGAATAGAGTCTGCATTCAAATATACTTCCTTTTGGTTTTGTGGAGGCTGGATGATAAACAGGATGGATTGATTGAAGGACGGGTGGACGGATGGATGGATAGATGGACAACAACTAGAGAGAGAAGAAGAAGTTTGAAATGAGAGACAATGCAAACAACTACTGAAATTCCCCCACTGGGTTAATCAAAGACGCTTCTGTTGCCCCTCCCAGCTGGTTGTCAGTCATTCATCTAACACACACACACACGCACACACACACACTGTGGATGTGTGTGAATCGTCTAATGAAGCCTCCTTTGTCCCAGTGTCACAAGGTTTAGGTTGAGCTCCGGCGCTGAAATGAGGCCCACCATGCTGAGCTTGAGGTTTTGAAGCTCTTGTTTTAGAAGTTGCAGCAGCGTCACCTCCCACAGAACAGACATTCTGGCAAACACGCACAGACACACAATCCCTACAGCTTCCTTTTTGTTGTAGCTGAACTAGTAGAGTTAGGAGCTCGGCTCACGCGGATCCTAGATATGCCACGGCTGTCATGTACTGAACTGCAGACAATCCCTCTAATGAGAGTTGCCTGATATAGTTACCTGGAGTGTTAGCTCTGTCTTTTACGTCTACAAACACCTCTTCCATCTGTCTGTCTTCTCCCCTTCATATGCACATCCACAGTGTGACATCCAGTGCCGTTCAGAGAAATTTGTGATTTTATTGTCGGGCACGCCTGCAAGCAATCAGCCCTATAAATTGGTAGTGGAATCTTTCCGTGTGTGCAGCATTACGCTAACTATCGACTAATATGATAAATGGTCACATTCATCAACACGCACAAACACTCATACTGTACACACGCTTGCACTGTCTCTCTCAGCACATCAGACCCTGTAATACAGCCATCTATCATTACATTTTCCCTTACAAATGAGGAGAGAATAGCATGCCAATTAATCTTCATCTAACACCCACGGTGCCTAGCAAACATCCCCGTGTTGGTGGTGCTTTCCTCGCGTTGGCGCTGGTGTCTGCACAGCCCAGTTTATCTCCAACACTACTGCTTCAACTGTTCCACAGACCAGGAAAGCAGAAAACCAAGTCTTACCAGACCCAGAAATAAGAACCCTGATAAGTATTAAAACCTGGATTAAAGTGGTTTCAAATGGGCTTCTCCATGAGTGCACACAGTGCAGACCCAATCTTAATATTGCCTGGGGTACATACAGCTCCCTCTCCCTCCTCCCTCCTCCCTCTCCCTATTGCAATATGAAGCTATAACAAAAAAATAGAGACAAGATTGCCATTTTGTTCCCGGCTCTAATTGCAGATTAAAGACAAAAAGCGGGTCCAGCAGATGAAAATGTCACTACTTTGTCACTTGGCTTTCTGAAGAACGGTTCCACTATTAGCCTCACGTCGCGGCCTTCAGAGCAAATGACTGTTCGAAGGCAGCGGGGGCCTGTTGCCATATGGCACGAGACAGCGACAAAATTGAATAAACAGAGGAGATTTGCGAAAACAAAGCAGCAGGAGTGCGTCATTAGACCGCAGTTGTCCGTGAGAGAGACTGCAATTCAAATAGGCAGAGGGGTCACACAGAGAGTAACAAAGTGGTGGGATCAGTGTGAAGGCTGCCATAGTTAATTCTTACACCGCTCACTCCCCTCCAGCTACAGAGCAGCTAGACATCAGCTACGGCTATAGCTACAGTATGTTCCCTCTCAAGCTGTTTGCCATTTGTCAGCCGTACAACTTCTCGGGAAATATGAGGGTTTAACTCCTCAGAATAATGATGTGATGGTTTATTAATCGCCGTAGGGAAATTCTCTTTTCCGATTGGCTCCTTCCACAGGGAGGTCGGAGGTCAGGCTCAGCTGCAGAACAGCAGTCCTGGAGCTGGTAGGGATTCAGTGCCTTGCTCAAGGACATATGCACACGCAAGGACGCAAGGATGTGTGTGTGTGTGTGTGTGTGTGTGTGTGCGTGTGTGTGTGTGTGTGTGTGTGTGTGTGCCTGCATGCCTGTCTTTGTTTCTTGCGCAATGCTTTAATGTCGTTTGACCAAGCACAGATCACTCGTTTGGTTCCAGCACATTAACTCAAAGTAGGTCAATAAAAGCAGGTTGACTGTTTTAGTTCACTGTTCAAACTCTTGATTCCTCCGCCCCCAAATACTACGGCTAATTTTAAATCATCGGGGCCACTGATGTATTTGGGTTACGGTGTCACACCTTTCCACATTCTCAAGGAATTCTATATCTCACCGCTCGGAAACGCATCCCGCAACCTAATTATACAATGTGACCAGAATCCTCATGTGTCCCACATAATGCGCTGTCAGACATCTCAATCTCATTACAGGTATGAGTCATCCCTACCAGCATCATATCAGATCTGTTTCAGGCGCAGTCATTCTTGTTCTTTTGTTCTTTTGTTTTCTTTTCGGTTTCTTTTCCCCCAATGAAGGAAGTTGGCCAAGAAGCGCAAAGAGACGCTGAACAGCACCCGCCAGGAGATGACAGTGATGGTCAACTCCATGGACAAGAGCTACACGGAGCAGGGGACCAACTGTGACGAGGCGCTGTCCTTCATGGACACGCACAACCACACACTGAACACCCGCAGCGAATGTGCGCTGACGCTCAACGGCCGCAGCGAGTGCACCCTCACTCTCAATGGCAGAGGTAAGATGGCGTGGCCCCGCGTCGGACTACATGCTTTATGGAGTAACACACCGAGCATGTCTGGGGTGCTCTGCTGTTTCACTAGAGCGTTTAATCTTTTAGTTTGCTTTGTTTGGACAGGTGAGAACAATGCCATTCGAACCAAATAACGCCTGAAAATAAAGGTCTCAGTCTTTTTGCAAGGGAACTGTACTGCGGTTGGTTAGGGGTGAGAGCCTAATCTGAGCCAACTACAAGAAACGACCCCAAAACATGTTCTTAACTGATATGAACACCATTGATAAATCCATTATGCTTAGTTAAAGTTACAAGTACTGAAATTGGATTTGTCTTGACTCCCCCTCCTCCACCAAAACCTCTAACCTGGCAGGATGACAGGTTACCAAAACTCTGTCAAATAAACAGGCAACTTGTAAGTCCATTTTACTTTTGCTTACAAGCCCCGTTTCACTTGTAATTGGGCAGAGTGAACCTAAACGAATCAAATACAAAAATGCAACAAAGTAAACTTTTTCGCTATAGTTCGGACAAAAGAAAACAAACTGTAAGTGTGATCGCACCTTAGTAACCTTGAAAAACTTGTTCTTTTTCAACTGATGAGTTCCCACATCCAGTTGCATATATTGGTGTTGAAAGGGGATTTTTCAAGTGAGGACTGTTATTTTTTTGTCTCTTTGTTCTTTTGTTGGGTTTCTTTCTGTGTTCTGACCAAGACTTTTTTCAGTCCATGCAATGATTTGACGGCAATTTTTGTAGCTTCTGCTAGTGTAAGTCAATAGGGAACCAATTTCTCTCAAAGTCAAATTTGAGTCTTTCCAAACAGTTCTATTCACTGAAATGTAAAACTACATAGAACTGTATGAAAAGACTTTGATATGATTTTGAGAAAAAATTGTATAATTTTCCATTCACTTCTTCTACAAGAGATTCATCCTCCTTCACCAGCCCTCAAGGGTTTGTTCTACCCTTTTTACACATTCCTTTTTTTCCTTCGTTTCTCTAATTGATTTTTGTGTTAAATGAACTAAAACTAAACTTACATCAGCAATAATAATAATTTACTATCATGGAGCTGTTGCTGATATCTGCACTGCAGTTGTTCAGCTGTGTGAACATTCGTGTGAACGCTTTCTGGATAGCATGACGGGAGTCTCGTGCCGTGATCAATAATCTTGGTTTCTTGAAATCCCAAGCCTGCCCTCCAAGCTTATCAGTGAGCATTAACACTCTGAGAAGCCTAGACTCAACCCCATTATATTTCCAATTCATGGAGGAAGCATAGATGTCCTCTGGAGCGCTAACCTATTCATTTTCTCCATCCCAGGTTAAACTTAATGCTTTGTTGATGGACAGCTTGGCTAAATCTGCATCCGGGGCTTGACCTGGTATAATCCCAGTCAAAACCAAGAGATTACACCTCCGCAGCAGCTTCTGTCTCCCCGCCCCTGCAGGGGACGAGCCCCAAAGATGCTCTGACCTTGATTAACTGTCTGTTAGCGTGGATGTTTAAATCTGGCCTTATGTCTGTCAAATGTTTTAAATGCATTACCTTTTCCTCTGCCTATCGGTGCGATGTCTTAAATACTGTGTCTAAGCCCTCTCTCTCCCTGACCTTGTATAACTATCAATAGCGTCATTTTGATTTAAAACATCTTAGCTGACACATTGCGGTCCGTCTGAACATGCACGACTAACTCAGACCGTGTTAGCAAGGTCGTTGGCTCTGTCGACTCTGCATGAGGAGCCTTTATCCCATATTCTATTGAGAGACCAAGTGACCGCCAAGTGGTAACACAGACACTGACTGCATTGTGCCTTTGAGTGCTCCGTTGGCTAACAGCGCAACTAGACTAGACTATTGATGCCTTGTGTTCTTTTCTTTTTTTTCCACCTCTAGCCGGGTCCTCACCCTCTTCCTTCACACTGCCTAAAGCCAATACTCTCAGTACATCCATTCCCACCAACTCCTACTACCCAGGTAAACACGTTTCCTCACACTAATCCTGTATGTCAACATAGAGCTTATAACCAGCGATGTAGAGTTAAATGAAGAGGTGTGCAAACTCCTGTCAGTGATCACTAGAAGGCGAACAACCATCAAGGTAAATTAAAAGATAATATTTTCAAATACTCATAAATTTAGTTGTTTTTTTAAAAGACCCCTTTTTCATGTAAATTACATCATACTGGTACTACTTACTAAAATGTGTGCCACGAATTTACATCATAGAGATTAAATACCAGCTTAAAACGGTCGGTGGGGAAACTCTATTTCACAAATGAAAAGGTAGATAAACTGAGTTTACACACCGCTACATCCCTGGTTATAACTGACTTATTTCAGTCAGGCAAGATAGAATTTATTTGTTCAGTTAGGACTACAAACTTTTCCAAACTATATCTATAATTATATGTCTTAAATTATAAGATTGCAGCCCATTGATTGTGTGTTTCCCTTCAGTTCAATAGTGAAATGTACTGTATGTTTACTCTTACTCTCTGATGTTTTAATGTTTCTTATTTATTATGCATTTGGCATCTTTCCTCATTCGCATTAGTTGGTTTTTCTGGTCAGTCAGCAAAGTCAAAAATGTTTGAAAGTACTTATCAAGAGTGGGGGTTTTTTTTCATCCTAATTTAAAGTTAAGATTTGACATAAAGTCTCCAGTGAGGTGAAGTTTAGAGTCAAAGTGAGTTAGATTTATATTCAGCTTTTTTTTTGGTGAATTTCATAACGAGTTTCTGGCTTTGTTGCTTGGCCAGAAACAACCAAATAGTAAACATTATTTTGTTGTTATTATTGTTATTTTTTGTGGAGTTTTCTTGGCTTCTTTTATTTACTGCAATTCTCTTTCCTCCTCCAACCTCTGCACTTGTTATGGGGGTATGAGCAGATCCCTTTGTGCCAACCGCTATCTTAGGTGAGACACATCTTCTTTTCCCATTGCTGTTGATTATTTATCCTTTTTTCAACACTATAGAAAATGACATGAGTACATTACGTTCATGAGATGGCTATTTGAAGAATTAACTGTGAGGACAAACAAGCACAGATTGTTTCCCATTTTGGTTTGGTTGGCTCTTTTACTGAAGACGGCTTCCTCACCTTCATACCTGCCTGCTGCTTCTCTCCCCTCCCCCTCTTCCTCCTCCTCCTCTTCCTCCTCCTCCTCTTCTCCCCCCCCCCTCCCCCCCTCCCCTTCTTCTTCCTCCCCGTCCAACGAGGGGCTCTCCTGGGCTGAGGCTGGCTTCACTCCATCCCATCCGCATTGCGTGTCGTGCGTGTGATGTCACATACGTGTTTGACCTCTCATATGCATGGACAGACATGTGGACTGGATGTGGGGGAGTGTCTAGGGGGGCAATGGGGGCCAAGTTCGCCCCAGCGCCACGGCTACAGTGTGCTACAGCTATAGCGTCTGCACTGAGACACAAACAGAAATCAAACACAGACAAACGGCGTGAGAGGGAGACAGAAAACGCTCTCTCTTAGCCCCCCATCTCCAAAATTGTAAAAACGGGATGTGTTCGGTCTGAACGTCTAAAGTCTAGCATTAGCTGTGCTGCCCTCCCCTCCCTCCCCTCTCTCCTCACTACGCATTTAACTCCCCTCCCTCCCTCCAAAACAACAACCTTTTCTATTATTCTTTTTAATGTCGCTCCCCCCTGCCTTTGGCTAACTGCTACTGACCTACTTGTTTTTGTTTTGGTTTTGCCAGTGTTTACTCATCCTGTTCAGTGATAAAAAAGAATAATAAAGAGCATTTTGTTTTTCCGTTAATTATTACTGGCCTTTGTTGAACATGCAGAGCGGCCCAAAGTGCATCATCTTGTATCAGCCGATGCTTTTCTAGCAGAGGAACACATAGCTAGCTACTAAGTGGGGCACTAGCACTGTGATAATTAAAAACTCAAGGCCAAGAAGAAAGGCAATAAGCAACACAACTCCAGTTTCACCACAAGCACCATAACCACATTTATAAGTATAGAATATACTATTAAGTCTTATTTTTTCTCATTAGTGCAACATAAAGCAGTGTCTTTCATCATTACTGTTGTGACAGCTGCTTATGTTAGTTCCAGATTTAATGAACCATGGAACAATTAACATGAAATTAAGGCAGCCAGAAAAGGTTACATGCTTTCAGTTGTGACATATTCAGTCACAACGTTGTCTCATCAGTTGAGGTTAATGATCAAAACTGATTAGATCAGTGAGGATATGTAACGTTTTTGATTTCATCACAGGCTCATTTTTATATTGTTTGAGAAATACAGGTGTCACCACTTCTAGCACATGCAAATATAATTATGCCAATTAGAGAAAGAAATTCAAAATGTCAGAGATGCACCAAAATAATTGAAATCAACACCAGAATATGAAAGTCACAAATCTGAAACAATTACGGCTTGTTCCAAAGATGATCAGTATTTCACCATTATTTTCTCCCTTGAAATCCATGACTTTCTTGTTTTGTTCTTTTTACTTTTGTCTTGCGCTGTTGAAATTGCCCCATCCATCCACTCAACATCCCCCCCCCCCCCCCTGACTAGGCTTTCTACCTAGACACTTTGGACTGAGAAGGCATGTGATCTTGCCCTTTAGCTTAGCTCTAAACCACTCTACTGTAACAGGTTCTCATGCTGTATTGTTGCTTATCCCCTCTCTCCTCTCTCTTCTCCTCTCTTTCTCTTCACATACTTAACCTCTTATGTATCTGCTATCTAAAAAGTGCCCATTAATGGTAAGTTTTCCCAAGTGGGCCCTGGGTTGGGGGAAGGAGGTGGTGTTTTTGCTCAGAAAGCAGGCCGACAGTGAGAGGCTGCTTCTGACATGGACATTATGACATTATTGCATGGCCAGTGGACATGTTAGCATCTCACCACCCTCCGTGCCGTGCCACCAAGCCATTAGCTTAGCATGATCACAGTACAGTGCCCCATCGCAGCATCACCCCATGCATTCTCCTCCCATCTCCGCTTCCCTCCTGGGTTGGTTTCTTTAGGTTTCTTCTTTTTTTTTTTTTCATTTTCCGGGGAGGCGGGTTGGCGGGGTGGGGGTTGAATCCACGCTGTGTCTGTGTGATGCTTCTGACGGTGCCTGCTGCGACATGCTCACTGTGGCCCACCGCACCCCCTCACATCCTCCTCCTCCATGTTTCTGGACACCCTCCATCGTCCGCTGGCGCCCCACAGCATCTGTGCCTCATCTCTGCCACTGACTGGATTACAGTATGAAAGAGCTGGAATGGATTCTGACTCTCAGTAGGAGACGTAGCCAAAAATCAGCATACTGTATCGCCACTAAAAAGTAAACTTGTTGTTTTACAGCCTCTTCATGTATAATTTTTATGAGCACTCTCTATACTGTTTCTCGCAGTTGAGGGCCACTCTGACACACTTTTTCGCTTACAGTGCACTTTTTTTCCTGATGGTAGCCATATTGAGCCCCAGTGCTGTAAGTGCTATACTTTAAGGGCTTAGTTCTGTAAGGGCTATAGGATGCCATATCAAATGTTCTCCAGCCACACTTTGAGACAGATGGACCTGAACCTTCCCACCACATGACTCATCCTATTACTCAATGATGTTGTGTTGTTGTGACCATCCATAACAAACAGATTACTACTTGAGAGTTGTTTACCGCCATGTGTCAATCTGGAGGGTGGTGACATAATGCTTAACAGTAAATGAGATAACACGTGCCATCTGTGGACGGCAGCAGTTATAACTGAGATTTGAACTGGCGTAACGTTCTTATCCATGAGCGACAACATGATAGCAAGGCCTCCAGCTGCATATATGAAAACTGTATATGAGTAAATAAATCAACTGTCATAAAAAACTGTGAACATTTACTGCTTCAAGCATTATGTCACCCGTATGACACTGGCACACACATCTTATAACAATCTGTTGATAAGTCGAGCGCCACTAGATCGTACCTCTCCGTGCTGACCTGCCTTTGCTCCGGCCCGTCCCTGTGTTTGTGTCCCACAGATGAGAGCCAGAACATGGGCAGCGACACCAGCAGCCTGGTGCAGTCCCACACCCACTCCCTGAGGAAGCGGGAGCCGGTGGACGTGCCGTACCAGACGGGCCAGCTGCACCCGGCGATCCGCGTGGCCGACCTCCTGCAGCACATCACCCAGATGAAGTGCGCCGAGGGCTACGGCTTCAAGGAGGAGTACGAGGTAGGACGCATCCCCCCGCCACCGTCAGCTGTCATCCCCACTGTAGAGGTTGTGAACACAAATAAAGCCTGGGGAGAGACTCGAAACATCTCCATGGAGATTCTTCATTGGAAATGTTTATCAGTCTAATACTAGGCTTCATCTGTGTCATGGTGCAAAGCCCCATGTCTGTCTCTCACTCTCTCGCTCTCTCTCTCTCTCTTTCTCTGTCTGTCTCTCTCTGTCTCTCTCTCTCTCTGTCTCTGTCTCTGTCTCTCTCTCTCTCTCTCTGTTTCGCACAGCACAGCAGAACTGTTTTGTTTCTCCCCAGATGCACTTTTATGATAAATTGTTAATGTACCCTGTCTCAGTGTGTTTACGGTGTGATTTGTTTTGTTGTTCATCTGTTCCTTGTTGTTTGTAGCGATTGTGCATTTGCGCTTGTATTGTGTGTGTGTGTGTGTGCGTGCGTGCGTGTCAAGTCACGCTGTCCCAGGTCCCCTTGGAGACTTAGACGTATAGATGTGCTAGACTGACGTGAAATGCATCAGCTTAAAAGTTAAGCGCAAAAAAGTGTGAGGAGCGGCTAGCTGTGCATTAGTTCTGTCCCCTTCTTTATCTGAATCAGGTCCGATTAAGCTCCGGCGGTGGCGGCCCGCTGCTCTCTTAAGAAGACTGTTGTCACACAACAGCATCCGTAATCTGACACCATGCCTCTCGCTGACACCCAAACAAAAGATTTCGCCTCGGCAGAGCATCACTCTCATTTCCTCTCATTAGGGCAAGAGGCTGGCAGGGCTTGGCGGCGCTCCAGCCTCCTCTCACTGTCCCTGAGCACCAAACCAGCCAGCCAGCCTGCCAGCCTGCCACCATCACCGCTGCAGCACTCTGCACTCATCTCACCCAGACGCCACATTAAAACAGACTGGCTTCAAGCTATACTTTTTAAGTTTTTTTTTTTGTTTTTTTTCATGTCTCATCCGTTCTCTCATCACTTAACAATCGTTCTATCTGGCGTCACATTATCTTCTTTATCACTGATACTATCATCAATTCTTTGTTGCTTTTGTTTAACTTACATCATATATCTTTCTTCATCATCTTTCCCTATCCTCATCTTTTCTTTTTCATCCTCTGTTATTGACTTGCATCACATCTCTTTCTTCACCCTTTCTCCCTCCTTCTTACTATTCTTTGCATTCCTTATGCACTCTCATGTTTCTCTTGCTTCATCTTTTTCTCTACAATTTACTTATCTATACGTCAATCATGCTTCCTTGCTTTTCTTTTCTGTCTCTCTCCCCCATCTCCTTGCCTACTCAGTTTTAATGCGTGGGCCACATTTATCAGTAATTAACTCCCTGCCTCCTCCCTCATGAGTGAGGAGCTAAAAAATGTAGCCTCCCATCGCTACCTGCAGCATCAGATCATTGAGGAGCTGGAGTGCTTTGGGCTGCCCTCCGGGCCTAATCCATTATGGATAAAGGTGTTTTGGGCTCATGCGGCCGGCACTGCATGGATGCATAACAGTCAATCAAAAGAAGCGCGCCAGAGTGAACGATTGGCCCCTGTCCCTACCCTGCTGTCACCTAGCTGTCCACATCCCGCTTCAGTAAAGGCCTGTGGGATGCTTGAAGTGTGCAACGGAGCTCATTCTCACTTGGCTAGAGCGATTCATTTGTATGTTGTGTTCCGATGCTGTCTTCTCTATATCAATCTGTCTTAAGGTTAATGCCCTTTTTAACCGTTTTTCATTTTTTTTTACTTAATGAGATTGGAGCCTAGTGCACCTCTAAACCTGTTGACTTACACTGTACTATATCTCTCTCTGACCCATGCTTCTTGTTATTCTGTACGTTAACTTTGGATCAGATAAACGAGGTAAGCCAATACTTTTGGTTATTTGTGAGTTTTCTAGACGTGTAGATGATATCACTTTTGAGAAAAAAAAAAAAATCCAGACAGATTGATGGTGCTTGTTGGCTGTTTTTTTAAGGCCCTGTGGGATTACAACATCTCACTTAGATGATCTAGTCTGAAAAGGGCATTTACCAGCAGAAGTTATGCAATGTTACCAAAGCATTTGACAGTGCACAGATGTTCATGTCTGAAACAGAGACACCGTAACAGTTATCCACAGTCTTTTGTTGAACTACTGTCATGGCAAGGTCCTGAGACATTCATCCTCTTACCCTTGAGAATGTGACTGTGAAATGTTTTCCATATCGGGCATTGTGTCTTAACACACAGAGATGCACAGTACTCCACTTAATGCTGATGTTGCTTTACAAAGCTTTTCCAAAGCATACTCTCTAGCCAATCAGTGGAATTTCAAAATAAGAGCCAGAATAACAATGAGTTGTAAAATTCATATCATTTTGGAAGTAAGATAACTACAAAATGTGAGGAGTGGGTCAACAAATGTTTTAGCATGTATAATGATTTCATAACATGAGCATGGCATAACTCTTGTTGATAATGTAATTTGGACTACCAATGAGTTGAAGTGACTGGTAATTGGAAAACAATTGCTTTACCATAAAATAGGATGCTGCACATCACAAATTATCATCTGAAGTCACATTGTATGCTTTGTAAAAGCTTTCTAAAGCCACATTTGATATGAACCATGACAGTAAGTATTTGCATGTCCAAATTGTTCTGCACGTGTCACACAGTTTGAGTGAGCGAGCAGGGACTTTGTTTTACGAACAGGAAGCGGAAAACAAAAGTTTTGGGGCCACAGAGTTTTAACTGCATCTTGTTTATCATTGTGTTTGACTTTTTTTTCCAACTTCTTTTGTGTGAAGAGAAATGTGTTGCATCTAATGTGAAAAATTCTGAAATAACCAATTCCAGCAGCTCTTCGGAAACCACAAATGAACACTAGTCAATTTGAATGAGCCTCCTTTTCTCACATGGTGAATGATTAATTAATTCAGAGAAAGCTCACTAAATAATTCTGCTTCTTTGTGTTGCCATCCCTTTTTTTACTTTGCCATGGTGTGTATGTTCAAGTGCTCTTTTGCTGCTTTATGTAGGTTTTCCCATAGTGACTGTATGCAAAGAAAGTACTATGCGCTTCTGCAATTACCCACAAAGAAAAGACGGAATAGAAAAACTAAGTTGTGACTGGGATATTGCAAATAGCCTGCAATTAAAAATATTCTATCGCTGGCTGTAGACCACAGGGAATTTGAAGATGGTGAAAAACTAGCCGCAGATGCATTGTTTTGATCCATCACTTTGGGCTAATTCTGCCTCCTCATCAGGCTTTTCCCCCCAAAATGAGATAACCACTCTCACAGAATGATTTTTGACATGAAGTAAATCACATCATAGACCTTTGCTACAAAACAGTTATGTTTTTGGAGGTATTCATTATATTTCAAAGTTGCCTGATGAATTTCAGTTAGCAATTTTTTTTCCAGTATGTGGCATTTTAGAATGAAACCCTTCACATAATCCCCGCCTCTCCGAACACTAACTACTTTGTCATCATCATATTTTGTTATTCTGCATTCAGGATCCAAACAGTTGTGAGGAATGAGACTATTGTATCTCAGACAGGCAGGGTCATTCAGTTTAAGAAAGAACTATTATGAAGTTGCCAGGTAACGCCTTTCAGCTTGAAGATGATTTGTCTTCAGGTGCTTGATATTAGACCTGTATCCTTCAGAGTGACAGTGAGAATGACATTGGCCGGCGCATTTTCCCAAGACATACTGCCGGGGGAGGAGAGGCCCATACAATCCATCTCCGAGACACATTTCCATCTTTACTGAATGGAGGGGACATATTTTTAGTATATTAAAGCTGTTTCTCAGTGAAATCGCTAATCCTTAAGACTTAATACACAGAAGTATGTCCTTGTGTGCTGTCTGAAAGGCCTCCATTTGCTAGACAAACGGCCCGCCGCCTGCATAGTGCAGGGATGAATGACAGCAACAAGAACCGAAACATTGATGATTGAGGACTTTGCATCTTGCTTAGTCCTTAACAATCTGGCTCACTGCACAAAAAGGAACTCTCCTGACTAATTGCTTAACATCCACTGATGTTCTTGAATCTGTATTTACAGATGGTCACTTGGTCTGAATTCTAATGTATTAGTTGACTTTTTCAAATGTGCATTAGCTGATTACCAAAAAACCAGAACAATAACATGTTTTTGTCCAGGCTAGTCTGCTCGGAGCCGCCCCGCCCCGCCCCTGCTGAACAGCGGCGGACTGGCAGTGGAGATGTATTTTCATAATTTGGCTTAATTGTGCCTGGTGTGCCATCAGAATGGAAATCTCCCCAGCGAGAGATGATAAATATTTCATGAGGGTAATCTGAGCGGAGCGGTTTTGATCTGCAGACGATGAGCTGGCTTTATTTTTCCCCGCGCCGAGCTGAGTGAGTCCTTCAGATGAGGCAGACAGACAGCCGCTGTGGTGGCTCCGCCCCGGCAGAGCGGCGCAGGGGGAGCGGTTTGAGCGTGACACCCGCCGCCTCTGCCCTAATGGCACTCGCTGTTTGACACAGCTCTCAGGGACGCGCCATCCTCCCCGTGTTTCATGTCTAATAATGATGTGGATATATCTCTCTCTCTCTCTCTCTGTCCTCCTTTCTATTGCCAATGTTCCCTTCCTTTTTTGTAGAGCTGAAAGAGAAGACTGTGTTCTTTAGCCTGGTTATCATTTAGAGCGCTCACACATGACACCATATTTCATCTCCCCTCTCTCTGTTCTCTGTTTTCTCTTCCTCTCGTTTCAGAGCTTTTTTGAAGGACAGTCTGCACCGTGGGACTCGGCCAAGAAGGATGAGAACCGCATGAAGAACCGATATGGGAATATTATTGCATGTGTGTACAAAGCACCTCCTCAGCGCTCATGAATCTTTGTGTGCCATTCCCATTCTTCTGGCTGATTTATTGGCCAGGCTTGTGACTCTGGATAGCTATAAGCTGCTCAAACAGAGTTTTATCATCAGCCGACGAGAGCGACTTTGACCTTTCCACGCTACTTTTATCTTCATCTTAATACAGCGTCTTCTCGGTTCTGAGAAACAGGCAATACAGCATATGGCACCTAACATGTAGCCTCACCTCCTTGTTTCTGAAAGTGTTGAATTTGATTTCACTATTAATTCGTATTATCTGTACAAGCTCAAGCTGAGCAGCAATGCAAACATTCTAATTAACGCTGACTAGGGACTTCATTTCATCCCCTCCTCCTACTTTTATCGCTGCTGTCACAGAAAAAAACCTTGCAGATCCAGTTTTTGTGATTTTCATGTTATTACTTTAACTGAAGGTTTTCATGCTTCTATGTAGGTCGAGCAAGTTTCACAACCCTAAGGCCTATGAAAGCATGGTTTTCCTACAAAAACATTTCAAAAATGTGTCTGGCAATCAATGTTTTTTAATAATTCCTCATGAACTTTTTTAGATTTTTCGAAGGTTTTAAAACTGACAGCAGTGCTATGTTGTTTGTCATATAGGCTCAGCTCCATACTCAGTCAGACCTTCATCAGCCATGTTTACTTTCTAAATCTTCACTTTCTGTTGTAGTGTGATGCCAATCTGGCCATGCTTCCTCTCCTCCATCACGCCTCTCTCCATCTCCCCTTCTCTCTCTGTCTGTCTATCTGTCACACTCTCTCTCCTTCTCTCTTTGTCCCTCTGTTCACATGTCTGCCTCTGTCCCTTTCTCTCTGTCTTCCCCTCGCTCCGTCTCTCTGTCCCGTTCCCTCTCCCTGTGCCCTCGTTAATATGATTAATTCAACGCTGGTTTCTTCTTCTCTGCCTCTCTTCCAGATGATCACTCCCGTGTCAGGCTGCAGGCCCTGGAGGGGGAACAGAGCTCCGATTACATTAATGCAAATTATGTTGATGTAAGTACACACACCAGCCAGCGCCACCAACGCAAAGGTCACTGCGCTCCCTCTCGGGGAGAGAGAGGGCGCTGGTGCCGCCGTCGCAGGGGGCCTGAGGGGCAAAGCAGCCCCCTCTCCCTGCCCATCACATGCACACACACACACACACACACACAGACAAAAACACACATACACACACACAATGCCTTTATTTTCAACTTTAGAGGGCTGCTGTATTGCTCTATTCATTGGATATATTAAGAGGAATGAAGATCAGAGGCTGACAGCGCTGGGGATAGAGGAAAGGCAAACCAGCGCAAAGGGGAAACTGAGGTTATAGTTTTGGACTTTGCTTTGAAAAACAGGATGAACACACAGTCTGAAAACCAAAAATGACTCGCAGAATAGAAAGGAGAGAAATTGCTTGGATGATTAATTAGTGTAGTTATTGAGATGGGTAAAATTCAAGCAAGAAGACAAGATACTCAGTACAGTATGTAGGCTTGCATATCACAAATAGTATCAAAGTCAAAAACTATTAGTGTGGCTACTCTAATTCTTCTGTTGCTGTTTGTACTTACATCACTAGTATTTTGTCAACCTTTATCTATCAGATGAAAGTTTTCAGCATCCCTCTGCTTCACATTCACATAGTTACACACAATCACAACAGGCATCTGCCCACTCAGCAGCTCCACTGACAGACTAGTGAATCAAACTTACCACAGCGCTTACATACAGTAAGTACATACACCTACCGTACCTATACAGTAAGTAAAAGTCATTAAAAAGTGGCGTGAGACATGCTCCCCACTGAAAAACAGATCTGACTCACTTAGCTCACACAATATGGAATCTCCTTATCTGACCTGATTTGCTGTTAATAACAGTGTTAGTAGCAGGATGTGACCAATCACAGCAGCTCATTGGCCTCTTTTAGCAGATGCTTCCGCTCCGTGTGTAATGGTCTGGCGATGTACCTGACTCCCTAAGTGGCTTTCTGCTCAGGAGAGCTCTCTCTCTCTCTCTCTGTCTCCCATCTTCTCTCCCCCCCCCCCCCCCCCCCCCCCGCCCCTCTATAATGTGGTAATTTGTAATCTCTTGTTACGCCTTCAAACGTAAATTCATAATGCAAGGTGTGCCACGGCAAATGCAGGGGGCTTAAATTATTTACCTCTCCCGCTATTCAGTTTATGGCCCATTATGCTGTGAGAAGGAGTGCTGCAGAGAAGACTCTCACAATAGAGGGGGCCCCATTATAAGATAAGAATATACGCATATTAAAGAGGGCCTTGATTGAAAAGGATTTCCACCGCTCTGCCAGCTTCATTGGAAAAGTACTTAGTAGAAATGCAGGCAGATGGGTAATGATGTTTTTGCTCTTCAGAAAGCTTTTTAACCCATCTAAAAGCTTGTCCTGCCTAATAAACTCTTATGTATAGAACATTTCCCACAATGTTTGTTATTGTACTCTATTATTCTGCCGATTATTTCCAGTCATGTAAGAATAAGCAGAGCCAGTTGGGTATGTTTCCTTTCTCCGCAGCTGATTGAGTTTTCTCATAAGCTGTTAGAAGGCAGGGAAATGTAGTGTAATGGCCTGTTGTTTTGTGACTGTGCATGTAGGGCACATGGAGGGCTGCTAGGGCTGTGTGCTGTATCCTGAGTAGAGGCAGTAGACTAGACTTGTCAACACAGAAATCAAGTCACTCAGGTAGCCCAGATTTGCGAAAGTGGGCTATCTAACGATATGCAAACCAAATGAATACGAATACATGCCCACAGGCAAAAACATGTCGTGCTGCATATTTCAGAGATCCTACACCCCACTGTTATTAGAAAGAATTAATGTAACTTATCACTGCATGAAGCGAGCAGAATACAAAGAGCATACCGCAGTGTGCACATACTTAGTTCCTCTTTAGTAACTTATACATCCCTCGTCTCAACGCATGTTCAATTATTAATTTCAACATTGTCTTTACTCCATTTCTCTCTTTACGTTTATCATGAAGACACGTTCTTACCTGGTGTAACGTCCCTATAAAAAGGAGCGGGTCCGTTTATAGTAAGCACTTCCCAGCTGACAGTCACTGTCAGGGCCCCCCTTTCCTTCTGTCTCTCCCTCTCTAATCCGATGGTGTATTGGGCCTCCACTTTGCTTGACAGAACATACATGAAAGCACAAACAAATCTCTTCCTCAGTCCAGAGATAAAGAAGTCATTAAAAATGGAGGACAGTTGAATAGCTGAAGGAGCCCGGTGGATGAGAGAGAGCGAGAGAGGCAGAGGGAGAGAGAGGAAAATATCCTTTGTGTCTTTCTCCCTTCATTGGAGAAGCGTTAATCACAGTCCAAGTTAAATTGAATATGAGCGAGATAAGGGGAGCGGCAAGGAGGGGGGGGGGGGAGACAATCAAGGAGAGGCAGGGCCGGGGAAGAGCCTTTAAGTCCTAATGTTTTGTTTCCTGCCTCATATCTCCGGAGAGAAGACAAGGAATTGGACAAATAAAACTTGAAGGGATTAGAGTAATCCACAAGACTAGGGGCCTATTGTGAAGATCAGTGCTGCTAGTTGTATCTTGGGGATTATCAACACTTTGGCTGCTTACTCCAGAGGTGTGCTGCATATGGAGTGTGTGTGTGTGTGTGTGTGTCGGAGAGTGTTTACGCACACTGTATCCATTGGCAGCCATCGCAAGCCCTCCATCCCGCGTCTCCCCCTCTCAGACGGCGAAGTAAAGAGCTGAATGGGTGTACAGTAACACAAAACAAGCAGTTTTTCAAACAGCTGGCTGCCTGAACATTTTCACGTGCCTGAAAACGGAGCAGAATACAAATTTCCCAAACAATTCCTCTCGGGGTGGAGCAGAAGGGGTGCATGCAGAAAACGGGGGGACTTCTGAGACGGAAACAGCTGTTAACTGTAGGCATGCATACCCCAGGTCTCAGTTTAAATGTTTTATATGCGAAGTTGATGTGAAGTCTTTGAGCAGCGGCGATGTATGGGTATTGTTCGTTTGTGTATGTGTGTGTGTGTGCGCGTGTGGATTTGTGTGCATGCGCGTACGTGCGTGGGCATTCTGTGCGTGTCGTGTCGGCATGCACGAGTATGTTTTCGTATTTAAGGGTCAGCCTCCATTGTCAGAAAACAGACTAATATCAAACTCTCCTTGTGGTTTCTTAGAGGAAGAACCGCCGCAGCAGGCTGTCTTTAGTGAGTAGGAGGAAAGTCAAGTGATTCTCACATTCTCTTCTCTGGTTTTTTTTGCTTTTCAGGGCTACCACAGGCCAAATCACTACATCGCTACTCAAGGTAAGAATAAAACTTTCTAAAATTGTGGGGCGCTCTTGGTTGGAAATGTGTGGGCGGTGTGAATTTAAGGCTATCTGTCTGTTTGTTTGGAAATGAATGTGTGTGCAGGTGTGCGCAAATATCTCTCCGTACATCCCCATCGTTGTTTACATACGCTCTTGCAAACTACTCTTTGATGCTCAGTCAAGTGTGTGTTCAGGGAATCTGGTATCGTTCAGTGCACAAACACACACACACACACGCAGACACACACACATGCACACCTCTTAGCAAGCAGAGCAGCACTCTCTCGCTCCCTCACTCTCTTTTCCTCTCTCTCTCTCTCTCTCTCCCTCTCTCTCCTCTCCTTCCATCGGTGGTGTGGGAGCGATTAATCAGTCAGTCGGGGAGAAAGCTGAATAAATAAATGGATTAGCTGACATGTACAGGCACATTTTGTCACTGTGTTAATCTGGCCGGCAGATTCGCAGGGCGAGGAGCACTTACCGTGACCCCAGAGGTTAAGTCTGATTGATGGTTAATTGTTATGAATTTTGCGTCGAGAGCCTCACTCCCACACAACAGGGCTGCTTGCATGGGGATTTTGCGCGCCGCTTTAGGAAAAAAAAAAAAAAAAAAAGCAGTGGAGAAAAAAAAGGGAAGAGGCGTTTTTTGCGAAGAGGCCTTAATGGATTCACAATCTGCTTTGGCGGAGCTGGGAGTTGCATAATTACCTGTTTATTAGAGCATCGCCTCTCTTCCTCAGTGTCTCAATTAAAACAACCCTCTGTTTGCTCTTACTTCAGTAAGAGATAGCATACCAATCAGGCGGCGGCTCAGTTCGTCTGGCTGTCTGTATGCATTGCATGTGGTGTATACCGCCTTGTGCTGACCACCGAGTCAAACGCTCAGCCTAAGCCGTCTCAAATGGCGGCTTTCTCCGGCGGGTCCTCATTGTGCAAAAACAAGCAGCTGGATTATTAGGACTTCTATAATTGTCCTAGTCATTAAGAGCATCCCATATTTCTTCATTTTAAAATATGCATATGGAGAGCAGCAGTCAAAGAAATATTGCAAACGGAAACCCTCTCTTAGATGAAAAGCTTGAGAAGCTGTGCGCGTTTCCATTCAAGTTAATTAGCCCCTGTTTTCTCATTGAGTTTGCATAATAAGCCCTCACTTTACATCGACTGTATCGGGAACATGATAAGGACTTGCAGTGGGTAGAGCCATCCAGGAAGAAGAGGTGTGTGTGCGCGTGTGTGTGTGCGTGTGTGTGTGCGCGTGTGTTTGTGTGAAACATCTGTATTCTCCCGGAGAGCAGGTCCTTTTATAATTCATCATCATCCTCGGCAGACTGACAGGAAGGAAGGCTCAGTCTGCTGACACTGAGGCAGAGAGCAGCCAGAGATGATAGGAGCGCCAGACACAGACCTGTCTCTCTCAGTCAGACAAACTGCATACAGTAGCACCTGAAAAGTGCACCTGGGCATTGGCACAGTTGCTGAAAATGAGGAAGTAGTCTTTTTCCCCAGTAAAGTTTTTTAGCGAGTGACACTTCCACTAAAGCCCACTGGGACCAACGGCAGCTCAGGAAATGATGAGGCCCGCAATAGTGCTGGATAAGCTAAAAAATCTTTGTCATAAATTGGGGGAGGGGGTGCTCAATATGGCAGACGACGTGTGGGATAACGTTGTGCCCGTTCTCTTACGCTATAAACTACAATGACACTCATTAGTTTCTGGTTTATTGACGAGTCCCTTTGCTCTGTCAAGGTGACGACGGCAGGTAGAACAGCTGTCACTCCATAAAAGCCTCATCACCCGAGCTCTGCTCCTCATTATGTAGGTCATTCTCTCATCCAGGGCTTTTTGCTGCAGGAATGCAACAACCGACTGTTATTAATTCACCAGCACCCAACTGTAGCTCACCTACTAAGCTGATTGAGAGCGTGCGGCTCACGCAGCCCTCCCGGTTTTACCGCCTCGGCTCGGTCCGTTTCATGTCCTGCGGATCGTTCAGGTGCAGATCAGACATGAGCTTCTTCCTGGTGGAGGCTGTGGATTACATTGAGGTGGGTGTACAAACGCCTCCGAAAACTCCCCTGTATCCTCCTGGTGATGTGGAAAATATTCATGACACAGGAAAAGGCTCAATTTCATCAAGCTACCCCCTCCTCCGATCCTTCCTGCTCCCCCCCACCCCCACAAGTGCCAAATGTCACCGGCAGCGCACCGGTTTTATAATTTACAGGTAACATCTCTAAGCCCACCGGGGGAGAGGAAGAGAGAGAGAGAGAGAGAGAGAGCAAATCAATGATGAGTGAGTGTACATAATGCCGGAGTCTGCTCCATGTAATATTAATGGGCAAGGCAAGAGAGGAACGTAGCCTGTGTGTGTGTTTGTGTGTGAGTGTGTGTGTGAGTGTGTGTGTGTGTGTGTGTGTACCCACACGTGCCACACGTTGATCAGGAGTTTTGCGGCGTTGCTGGCTTGGGGATTTCTACAGCTGTCACACTCCTTGCTTCTGAGGAGGAACAGGCCTAGTCCCAAAACACAGTGTCGGCAGCAGCAGCATTAGCTCTCTGACAGCTGGATGTGAAGCTCCTAGTGGTGTTCTTCTCCTCTGAAGTGCCTCCTCCAAACTCCTCCAACTAGGCTCGGCGCACGCAGCACTGCAGACGTCGCTCTCACCTTGCGGTTAGATCCCGCAGCCGAGCTCTCAAACCGCTTTCCAGTTACTAATCTGCGGCTAAAGCGTTTGAGACCGTAAAGCACGCTCTCTGAAAAGCTCTTTATCGAGATTACTTGTGTGTTTGAGGCACGCTTTTTAGCATCTAGAGTGCTTGATTTGTGGCTAGATCCCTCTTTGATAAGTATCGCACTTCCTCGTGTCTCTCACCCCAAGTTCAGCAAAATCCCTCGACCAAGCTCTAAATCACTTCCACATGAAAGCCGCCAAACTAGGCTCTTTTTAAGATTTCAAATACCCTTTTTATTACCCTGTTAGATTGTTCTTCCATACTTATTTGATAAGTACAAATACTTTCTTCCTTGTGTCTGTCAATACAAGCTGAGCGCTGCCCAGCATCTCCTCCTCACCTATTTTTCTATCCTTAAATGCATATGGAATCATAACTTGGCTCCCTCTGGCTTGGCAGGAGCCTCCCATTGGATGGTTTACCATACAATGCCAAGTGTTATTGTGTTACTTAAGTCCTACACACCAGCTGTCCCGCCTGCCCAGACTCCTTCTTCCAAACTTCTCCACGGTGCGTCTCCTCCCCCGGGGACGAGTGTAGGAGGTAGCCGAGTGGGCGGTTCAATCAGGTTGGGTGCTTATTGGAGAGACCGCAGGAGATTGGAATTGGAGATTGAGTTCTTACAGTTGAAATCGAGGCCCACCACATGCAAAGCAAAGGAAACGTGAGAATCCAGGTGGAGGATATTGAGGAGTTTCATTCCAAATTTACTATATATCCATTTTGGGGTGGAAAAAAAGTCACCTGAAGTTTATTTCTCCATATTTCAAAAAAATACAAATGATCATACCCTCTGAAATGTTATTGTTTTCGAAGCAAAGTTTGTACAGATGAAGTAGAGAGACACACCATATGCAAACGCAGGCAGCGGAAACATGAGGATGGAGATGGCGTTTCGTTTCAAACCACTTTATATCCGTTTTGAGGAATAAAATGTCCTCCTGAGTTTCATTACACAGTTTTTTCAAAAATGTGTAATTTAAAAGTGATTTAAGCAATACATCACGAGAGGCTTTACTTCACAGTGATTTTAGAACAGCCAAGAAGCGTTAGGCTCAGCGCAAAGCGGGTCAAGTGGCTTATTGTTTTAGAAAACGGTGGCAAGATAAGATAAGATAAGATGAGATAAGATAAGATAACATTTTATTGATCCTCATGGGGAAATTAGGTGATTGCAGCAGACAAGGTGGTGCCGAGAAAAGTAGCAAAACTGGTGTCCACTAGCTCGGCGGCATTGTAATAAAAAAAATAATTCAATATATAAATAAATAAATAAACAATATAATAATAATTTCATAAGAAGTAGAATAAGAAATGTTTTCCTTCCGCCAAGCAGTGTCGTTCTCGAACCGGTATGAGTGCTGATTTTCATATTAATATTTAACTTAACTGTTATGTGGTCAAAGTTATTTATTGGATATTTTACAACAGCTTTGAACGTGACTCAGCCAATCAGAACTGAGGACTGGAAATATCAATTTTATAATATTTGTTTTAAAATGTTGCCATTTTCTAAGCAAAGGTCTCAAGACAACCGGTACCTTCAGTACTATTCAAGAGTTTTATTTAAATTACATCAATCGTTTTGTCAAAGTGGCCGTCAAATATTTTTAAATGGCGGATATCTCAGTATTGAATTAAACAGGTAACATCATAACTGAGATAGAGACTCACCACACAGTTGTCCGACAAAAACCATGTACCTACGAAAAGCAGATAATTCAGGAATAAAGAAAAGAATGCTTATTTTCTCATTGACGCCCATGGATAACAGGTTTTTTAACAGGTTTCTTAATGTTTTTTAACAGCCTAAGGGTCACATAAATGACAAACAAGGAAAGAAAAACACCAGTATTACTATTAAGTTTGTGTGTGCTTCTGCTTCTCTGTGTGTGTGTGTGTGTGTGTGTGTGTGTGTGTGTGTGTGTGTGTGTGTGTGTGTCAGTTTGAGTCCCTCTGCCTAATTCGGCGTGGCTCCAGGTAATTCACATTAACGACGTAGAATGCACAACTATCGAGATTTGCATTCACTAATTAATTTGTCAGAAGTAATTTTTTCTTTTTCCACTTGGCGCTTGATTAAAACCAATATTAATAATTTGAATTAACCAGAATAATAATTGAATTCCTATCAATTCACAATTATTGCTCAGTGAAGTTTTAAATATGGGACGGATTGAATGGGTCTCTGCTCATTTATTTTGATGTTCACCAGCCATATTCGGCTCTGCTTTGCTGGGAAGGCTGGTGCTGAGCAGATGAGGAGTAGTAGTAATTATAGTGAGCTTTGCGGCACACACACACACACACACACACACACAGAGGCACAAGCTATGGCCTCATCTTTAAATTTGTACTGTCTTGTTTTCATCTCTATTTAAGTCCTTTGTTGTAGAGTAAGCACGAAGCGACGAACCTGTTTTGTATAAAACACGACAAATAAATCTGACTTGACATGTTTTTCAATGCTCGATCCAAGGAGGAAAAATGGTGGGGAAAACGCTCCATAAACTGCATTGTTACTGTACGACCATAATACCTCCAAATCCCCTCTGTTTATATTGTGGGTAAGCTGATCTGACTCTCTCTCAATTTCTCTCTCTCTCTCTCTCTCTCTCTCTCTCTCTCTCTCTCTCTCTCTCTCTCTCTGTCTCTCTCTCTCTCTCTCTCTCTCTCTCTCTCTCTCTCTGTCAGGACCCATGCAGGAGACGGTCTTTGACTTCTGGAGGATGGTCTGGCAGGAGAACACAGCAGCCATCGTCATGGTGACCAACCTGGTGGAAGTGGGCAGGGTGGGTATTAATTAGAAGTTCACTCTAACTACAGATCTCGGATCAGATTACCTTGCCCCCAGTCGCATCGCTGTCAGACTGACAGCCGAACGGTCTGATTGCGTCTAGAGGCAGATCGGGCCAATTCTAGTTAGTTTGTGCGTGTGTGTGTGTTGGAGTATACATGCACAGATGTGTGTGTGTGTGTGTGTGTGTGTGTGTGTTCGGCACTGACTCAGTGAGGCATGGGTCTCGTGTGCCGGCAGCTCTTTCTCCATCTATCTGATCAGTGAGAAGTGAGAAGAAACTGATTGATGGCCTTCATTACCACAGAGGCATCCAGGCGACTGACTACTGTTTCATCTGAGTGGGTCTATAACAGGAGATTATACACCGCTCTAGCCGCCAGCTTCCACCAGGCTCCCCCGAGCAGAAACATCTCTTAATGTTGTCCTCGTTGGACATAGAAGGGCTGTTGTTATTGAGTAGAGAGGGGGGTTCATAATGTTCAAGCTAATGACAGGGCCTTGGCTTCTTCCCTCACTACGGTATGTGGCCTGACTAGAAAAAGCCCTACTTCAGTCCTAATTTGTTCCACTTAACTCGCACTGTAGTTCCTCCTGGTTAGGTTATAATCAAGAGAAAATGAAGGTCTTACGCACAGTGTAATGCTTTGACCGCCGAGGGATTTCTCTACGAATCTTAAACACATTCGCACAGAAAGCCCCTTAAACACCGGCACTCCTTGATTTCGCTGATGTGCATTTTTGGGGGGCTTAAATGTAGCAGAGCTGATAATGATTCATGGGCCCATCTCTAGGCACCTCATTAGGCCGTTCCTCCACAGTAGCTGAGCCCGCCCCGCCCCGCCCCACACCTTCTCCACACCTGCTTAGCTGCGATGCCGTCCTCAGCGGGCCCGGGCCCCCAAACCGTCTGTTATATGATCCTTGTCCAATGGCGGGCGGTAGGCACAGTTGGTCACAGTGACGGTGGCTCCACAGAGGGCCCCATAAAATCACTCCGCCATATCACAGCGGGCCATCTGCTCGGCTCAGCCGCTGATGAACTCTGGGAAATCCTGGCACACACACAGACGCGCACACACACACACACACGCAGCCTCCGTCCCGCCGGTTGCGCACACAGGGGCGGCGCTCGGCACACTTTGATGTACGAGAGGTTTGGATTGGGAGGTGGTGTGCCGACGTGATGAGGTGATGTGTGTGCATCTTTCCATCCATTTTGTCCGTATGAGCGAATGATTGTGAGTACTGTATACACACACATTCATGAGCGTGTCCATGCAAAAGAACATCTGTGTGTACGCCGGCATAATTTAGCCCAAAGGCTAATTCCCCCCAAACCAGGCGCCTGATTCAGAGTGATCTAATAAGGTAATGGCTTTTGCCTAATTCAATCTGGCTGGAAGCGGACGGTGGATTTGTGATTGTCATCGGGGATTAGTCATCAGGGGTGTGAGAGAGAGGGACCTGAAGTCCCCCCTCTGTCTGTGTCACTCCACAAACCCAAATCTCATTTCACTCCTAATCAGAGCATAGACTCCAGAAATGAAAATTGAATCTAGCTGTGGCTGATGTCGCGTTTATCCCTCATCAAAAATTATCATTCTCTGATATACCTCCGTGATCTCAATCGCTATTATCACCCTTACTCCCTCAGTATCAACAGTTTAATTGAACGGGGGGGAAGGAGGAGGAGGAGGGGGGCGGGGGGTAATTTTGCACTCTGATGATACCTAATACAAGTAATATTTCCAGTGGGGTGTTTTAGATTTCTGTTGGGAAATCTGTTTTAAACAGCTGATGGTTTATCATTTCATATCATTATTGGATTGTCATTATATCTCCCTCATCAAATTGTAGTACACTATTTTTTTTATGTTTTGTCCTATTTCTTCGCACTGACAGACAGAACTTAAGGTGGAGAAATCTTACAGCCCCAAGGTGCCTATTCTATTCTGTTCATGTTCCTGTTCTCTCTAGCAGTCTGGAGTTCAGTACAGTCTACCTTTAGACTCATTTTCACATTATCGATGTGCGAATGAAAAAGCAATAATGTGGGAATGAGCTCTCCATCGATACATAAGATTCCCATTTACAGCAGCTCCTTGACCGGGGGCCGAAACTAATACGAAGCGAACCTCATTTTGACTTGAAAGAAATGCTTTAGAAACTGAAATATCAGGTGGAAAATGGGAGGTAATGTTATGTGACAATTTTGTTTATTGGAAAAAATGGAGCCCTACCCATTTAGGTTGCAAACTTGAAACTAACTTGCGTGAGTGTGTGCACTGGAACAAACAATGTTGTGCGTGTGTGCCCAAGTATTCACGCACGTGTGTATATAAATACAGTTATCACTTCTATTACATACACGTGCGGTTACAGATGGCTTGCTTGTGTCACTCCCAGGTGAAGTGCTGTAAGTACTGGCCCGACGACACCGAGATCTACAGAGACATCAAGGTGACGCTGATAGAGACGCAGCTGCTGTCAGAGTACGTCATCAGGACCTTCGCCGTGGAGAAGGTACGATTTTTTAACCTTTTACTTTACCCAGGAGAGACTTGAAGAGCATTCATACTTCTTCACAGTCAGACATTCAGACCTCAGCTGGTGGCAATGAGCTGCTCCACTGAGGAAGTTAAGGTTAAGTTAAGAGACCAGTTGCTGAGCAGCGCTGGGGAAAGTTACTTTTACAAGTAATTAGTTGCTTTACTTTGTTACTTACTGTAAAAAGCAACTAGTAAAAGTCATTTTCAAAGTGTCTTTATTAAAAGTAACTCATTAGGGTACTTTTGTGTTTCCCCCTTCAAAAACATGCTTTAGCAATATGTCTTGTGCTGCCAAGTGTGTTGTTTATCATTGTCTTAAAATGCAATGCAAGACTGTTGCATTGTCAGTATCATTTATATCAAGCAGACTTAATTTTTTTTCAATTAGGAGCAGATTTTACAGGATTTTTTCTTTTTTTCTTTAACTATACACTAATAAAACACAAAACAATATGAAAGAAAATTAAAAGTAACAACATTCTTATTCTAAAAAGTAACTAATAATGGATTACAAGAATTGAAAAAGTAACACGTTACCCTCACCAAAGGGGAGTACGTCTTGTTCGCTTCCCCCACTAAAAGTTTTCCTGCCAGAAGAGGAAGTGACCCTCTAACCAGAAGGCTTTAACTTCAAATATCCTGTGATGGATACAGTCGGTCATTTACATTACGATCTCACTTTAGGCATTTCACTCACACTCCTGACAATCCAGCAGGCAGTAAGTCCAACTGTAGAATAAGCTTTAAATCCTAGTTCTCCAACATTGCAAGCAGTACAAGGGTCAAAGCCGCAGTGCCAACACAATAGATGTAACATGTTGTATTCCTGCGTCTCTACAGGGATCACACATGACAGAGAAGCGCTAGGTAAAGAAAATGTTCACGGTGGCTTTGCACATCCCGTTTGCCTAGAGATAACGGAATCTTTGTTCAACCCATCCTCTATTCTGTCCATGAAGTGTGTATTTATATTCAATCCAACGCCGTGTTTGCCTTCGAGGGAACTCTCACCTCGCCTATGCACTGAATCCTCCGTCTTCTCGCCACATCCCGCCCGTCCTCCGCTGTGCTTTGTGTGTCTAACATGATGACTCTGTTCCTCAGAGAGGGGCTCATGAGATACGGGAGATCCGACAGTTTCACTTCACGGGCTGGCCGGACCACGGCGTGCCCTACCACGCCACGGGCCTGCTGGGCTTCATTAGGAGAGTCAAGTCCAAGACCCTGACCAACGCCGGGCCCATGGTGGTTCACTGCAGGTCGGCGTGCGCTGGCATCGACCAGTTTCATACTTGTACTTTCTTTTGCTACTTTTATCCTGTCGTCCTTTCTCTGCAAAGATCTTTGAAACCTTGTTAAGGAAAAGTGCTATAGAAATAAAATGTATTGTTAGTCCACATATTATTACATATTATTCCACTCTGTTTCACTAGCCAATGTACAGTATATAGTCTATATAGTGGTCAGTATTCTGGAGGCAAGCCAGAATGTCAACATATCAGTCTATGCAAAGGACAATGCTAGTTCATTTGATATTTGTTTGTGGATCTCAGTGTGTGTAGTCGAAAATCCTTTTGTAGTCCAAAGTCCTTTTGCTCTTAAATTGTGGTTATTAGAAGAGAAACAAAAGCGTATCTTAAATAAATGTATCTTAAAAAACAAATGTCATCCTAGTTATAAATATTAAAAGATTGAACTTGATCATAGGAATAACACCTGTGCAATATATTTTATCATTTAAGTATGCTGTGGTTAAATCTTAAATTTCAAATGTCCTTTTCCCAGTAAAACCAAAGGTCTCTGTTGCCCCTCTGAGTTTTCTAATCTGCGTCTCTGACTGGTCTCTTATTGGCTCCTGCAGTGCCGGTGCTGGCCGGACAGGCTGCTTCATCGTCATCGACATCATGCTGGACATGGCGGAGCGAGAGGGAGTGGTGGACATTTACAACTGTGTGAGAGAGCTGCGCTCACGGAGGGTCAACATGGTCCAGACAGAGGTACGGCAGAGCTGTCCTGCCTCAGCTTCAGAGACTCATCAGTAAAATATGGGAGACTGAGGATTCAGCTTGACAGGCTGTTAGCATCAAAAGTGGATTAAATAGTATCTGCAAGTAATTCTTTATGTAAACCCCACCTATCTGCTGCTCCAAATAGATTAAAACAAACGCTAAGAATTACTTGCAAAGTAAGGAGCTCTATTCCAAAACACCATATATCATTTGTGGGAAATAAAATCATTACCAGACGTTTATTATTTTATATTTCTACAACACAGAGGATGCAGGCTGTGAAAGTTTAATTATTTTGTCAATCAATGAGTTGCCTACTATCCTTTAAATAGCAACATAATTAGCTTTAATTTTTTGCCATCAATCATTTTTTCAAGTCTAAGGTCAAGTGGCACATTTTTCAAGTGGTGGATATCTGGCAGGTATCTCATTTTGGAATTAAACTCTTCAGATGCTATTTGACCCATCTCTGGTGGGTGTGAAGCAAGTAATTTTTAGCGTTTGTTTTAAGCTGCTTGAAGCACCAGATGAGTGGTGTTTATATATACAGTAGAGATCTCCAGAATTCATCTCAGGAGCAGGTTTTATTGTACATGATCTGGTGTAGTCATTCATGCCACTTATACATTTTTAATGATCATTTCTCACAAAAGGTGTTTATTGAAGAGCACACCCTCACTGTTTCCAAGGCTGCTCAGCCCAATGCTTGGCAATACACGCTATAATAAAAGGGTTTAGAGGCTTGTAAACGAGAGCATTTAGCTCACATTGATGGGTGAAAACATCCCTGGCTCATCCTCCAGCTTTACGCCGGTCTGGGCTACCGAAGGACTTTGCGCTTTTCTGAACACCGGCCATCTGGAGGCGTCCATAGTCCCGCTGAATGCATCATTTCACCGTAATTCCTTTTAAATCACAAGCGTCATTGGACTTAATGGGCAAATGTTTCATCGTTGACGTGCGAATTGGGATTTGAGTAACTGGAGACCAAATGTTGTTCACCCTGAGTCACTCTCCTCAAGTTCAGTGACCTTCAGAGTGTGTGTGTGTGTGTGTGTGTGTGTGTGTGTGTTTTCCCTCGCAGGTGTTCGAGCTCGTTGGCACGGCTCCTCACCCCGCGGCCCGGGCACTAGCTCTCCGACGAGGCTTTATCTGTCCGCGGAAATGAAAAGCCTCGTTGTTGTTTGTAGTGTATTAGCCGGGATAAGATCTATCAATCTGCGCGTTCTGGTTTGAGCGCGATATCGCCGGCGGCCCGCTGACCCGGCCGAGGCTAGTCGAGCTCTCAGGTCAACAGTTCACGCTCCGCACTGCAGGAGAACAAGCCTTATCAGATGGCAGCACATACTGTATTTCTCTGTAAATCTGTAAATCAGTGACCCCTGTGCATGTGTGTGGATTTTGGTCCAAAGTGACAAGGGAGCGTCAGCTGAAAATGTCACTTCAGAATGGATTTACATCAAGCCCCGAGCCGTGTCACCCTGTCGGCCGGATGACTGACTGATGTGGAGAGGAGGAAATGTGTCGTGGTTTCCTGTTTCACTCTCCGTGACATTAAGGACAACAGGAGTCATTTTTGTTATTAAGAGCTTTAATTGAAACGTTGACCTCGATGATGATGATGATGATGATGATGATGACCTCGTTAGGGCCACCAGGGTTGATATGATCATGCAAAACCTGAAAAGGTCATGGATTTTTAAAATAGCGTCTTCCAGAACTGTAAAATTTTAACATACAAAAAGGTTTTTAAAATGTCAGGGAATTTCGTATTTATTTCCTGGTGCTAAATGATTTCTTGATTATTAAGTCCCAAGTGATAGCTGTACATGCAGCAGTAGTCAAAACAAGACTTGGGACAATTAAATCAGCTATTCAACAAAAAAAAATGCAAAAATATGTAATGTGACCTTTGAACATGGAAATTACATGATAGGGTGTAGAATAGTCTTGGCATAGTCATGGAAAGGTCATAGAATTAGTTAAGCAAAAATGTGGAGAAACCTGGGTCATGCATTTCTAATGATGATGATGATGATCATGATGATGGTGGTGGTGATAAAGATGATGAGAAATCAGTCATATGGGAGTTAACTATGAATGTTGTCCCTTAGGATTGTTGTGACTTACAAACCTGTCTGGTAGCATTTACTAATACACAGGATTTGATGATAGGGCCGTATTGATGATCTCGTTTTTTTTGCAGGAGCAGTACGTCTTCATCCATGACGCCATTTTGGAGGCGTGTCTCTGCGGGGACACCACCATTCCAGCCAATCAGCTCCGCTCTGTCTACTACGACATGAACCGCCTCGACCCCCAGACCAACTCCAGCCCCATTAAGGAGGAGTTTAGGGTGAGAATTGTTTCCAGTTACTGTATCAGTCACAGTCTATTATATGGCAGATTTTTCTTCAATTAGCAGCAGATTGCATGAGAGGCCACATATTTTCATTTTTTTCAACTTTTTTTAAATTTGCACTAACATGAAAACAATATGAGAGAAAATTGAAAGTAAAGACATTCTAATTTTAAAAAGTAACTAATAACGGATTACAAGAATTGAAAAACGACATGAAGTTGATAGTTACCACAAGAAAAGTAGAGTAGAGTAGAGTAAAAGTAGAGTACTCTAATGTGTTACAAAGTAGCGTGTTGCCCCCAAACAAAGGGGAGTATGTCTTGTTCGCTTCCCCCATCAAACGTTTTCCTGTCAGAATGGGAACCAGTGACCTTCTAACCAGTCTATTCTAGTATTGCATGATTTTTTAAACATAATAAGACACAGAAAATAGTGTGTGCAAATCCCTAATGGAGCATTATCTCAGGTGCAGGGTCAAAACAAAGCGTCAGTAAACACGCTCTCCCCGGTGAATGATGCAGTCCCCCTCTGGGCCAATCAGGAACAAATATGTCACCTTGTTTTGACCTGTAATTGCAGCACCCCTCCTTGCTCCAATCAGTGTTATTTTGAAAATGCTGGAACGCAGTGGTGAGATGCACCATTCCCCCATGTTTCCTCACAAATCCCATGTGTGGCGTCTGAGATATCGCTAATGTAATTAATTAAAGAATTGCATTGTTAATTACAATAATGGGGCACAATTAGCGCAGTGGAGACCCTTGTGCCTAGCCTCCTGCCTCAGTGTGACAGCATGTACCTCTGCTGCTGTCTGGCAGACTCTGAACATGGTGACTCCCACGCTGCGGGTGGAGGACTGCAGCATCGCCCTGCTGCCCAGGAACCACGAGAAGAACCGCTGCATGGACGTCCTGCCGCCAGACCGCTGCCTGCCCTTCCTCATCACCATCGACGGGGAGAGCTCCAATTACATCAACGCTGCCCTCATGGATGTAAGAGTCAGACACAGACGTTAACATTTCACATTTAAGCTGTTGCTCCTATACAGAGTGACTTAAAGCAAAGATCCACCCTTGGATACTCTGTTGGAATTTGCTTTTTTGGTGTACCCACTTTCCCTCAACCTGCCTCATCTATTTCTACTTCAGTTAGTAATTTCCTACATTTCCCAGAATGACTTTCAATAACCTGCAGAGTATACTTATTGCATTCAGTTGTTAGTTATAGGTGTAGGTGGACAGAGCAATAGCATAGTAACACCAAGAGCGTGAGTTTTCCATGCCCCTTACTCAAAACACAACACGTCTTGTGGCTGCATTGCATTCTGGTCTATTGAGGCTGCTGTCAGTGGAGAAATTTGTTTCGCTGCCTCTTCTACGATGGATTTCTCCCTGTATGATTGTTGAAAGTTTGTTCAAAATGGCGGCTCTAGAAAGAAGCCCTCGCTGTTTGAGTGGCTGACACCAAAACCAGACGTTTACCTTCGATGTTTTAGATCGCTGAAAGATTTTCTGCTCTTAAACTCAATTGTAGCTGCGCTGGAAATATCTCAACCTGACATGACATTGATATTTTGGCCAGTTATCCACAGCAAATACAAAACCAAACAACAAAACATGAAGCGAGAAATGCAAGGTACATCACCAGTAGCTGTGTTTTTAGGGTGGATTTGACAAAGAACATCTTGACAGGGCACTTTTGTGTTTATGGACACATTGGCTCTTGCATGGATCAAACCTTTCGGCTACAGGATGGTCTCACTAACCACTAGGCCACCCTGAGAGCCAGAAACCACACTGGAAACGCAGTGTCCTAATATAATCTCCCTAGACATGGAATCTCCATTACAAAACAGCACTCAGTAAGAGACAGGTCAAAGGATGGAGGTCATTTTAAGAATGGTTAAAGGTTTATTCTTAGTAAGCCGCTGGGCTTACATACCATATAATATACATGAGGTGCATTCAGAGACAAGTTATGAAACTCGTTCTCTTCCTTCTTGCTCTCACTCTCTCTTCCTCTCTCTCTCTCTCACTCTCTCCCTCTCTTCTCCTACCTCTCCTCCAGAGTTATAAGCAGCCGTCTGCATTCATAGTGACCCAGCACCCGTTGCCAAACACAGTGAAGGACTTCTGGAGATTGGTCCTGGACTACCACTGCACGTCCATAGTCATGCTCAACGATGTGGACCCAGCCCAGGTAAACCCGACCTGATACATGTGCACACACACACACACACACACACACACACAAAAGAATCCCCAAAGGATATTGTAAGAAATTGACTCACAAACAGATGCACTACCTTTCATCAGAACTCGTATCTCATAAAGTCACACAAAGGGACAGCATGGGAACTAGATTCAGGAAAACATTGCTTTGTCTGTTCCTGCATAAGCCCTCGTACTCGCTCGGAGAAAGAGAAAGACCCAGGATTGCAGCTGTGCTAGCAAACACAGATATACCGTATACGTATGTGTGTGTGTGTGTATATATATGTTCCGAAATGAGGTAGGCGCTGTGGAGTGGAAGAGGACTTGCCATGAAAGCGCAGGTAGATGGAAAGACAGGCCTGTGGAATAGACTCTCCAGGTTTCTCAGCCTGAGGCTCTGTCATAACACCCGGGGATCAAAGCCTGAAGCCAGGCTGCTCTCCCCCCTCCAAATCCCTTTTCCCTAGGTGACTGTCTGACTGTCTGACTGTCTGACTGTCTGACTGTCTGACTGTCTGACTGACTGGCTGGATAGATGGGCCTTTCATTCAATATTCTCACTGTAGCCAGCCAGTCAGCCAGCCAAGGCAGCAGCACAGGTGGGAAGGGAGGGAGGGAGCGAGGGAGGGAGGCATGGAGGCGAGGGAGGTGGAGGTATACCATCTCTCCATCAGCATCTTTGTTTTTGCATCTGTTGAATTTGTCAAGTTTTGATGGGCTCTCAAAGGAAGCTAAAAAGTAGTGTTTTTCCTGCCATGCGCGCAGTGTGTATGTGCGTGTGTGAGCCCCTGCATGTGTTTGTCTATGTGCTTGTTTGTGTGTGTGTGTGTGTGTGTGAGAGAGAGAGAGAGAGAGACAGAGAGAGAAAGTAAGTGAGTGCAAGCATCCATGAGCATGTATTTGTGTAATTGTGTGTGTCGGTCTGTATCTGTGTGTGCAATGTGCATGCGTGCGTGTACTCAGGCCTGTTTACGTATTTGCATTCTTCTCAGGTACTGTCTTTCTTCTTGTTTGTTCAAGAGTGTGTGACTCTGCATGTGGGCATATCTGTCAGTGCAGAATCTGTCCTTCTGTGTGTGTGTGTGTGTGTGTGTGTGTGTGCGAGCCTGATTTAGTGCCGTGAGGCTGGCGGTGCGCTCCGCAGGTGCATGTTCTTAACTGGGCTTTTTCTCCTGAGGAGGGGAAATAGGGGAGATTTTGCCGCTCTTACGAGGCTGTCCCAGGGGCTCATTTCTCCCTCTGTACTGTTCAAAACTGTTGCCGGAGCAAAGAGTCAATAACACTCTGTGGATGTCAATGAAAGCTTTCTTAAAGATGCTTTTGATTACATAGTCTTTCACGGAGAGGAGCCGCAGATTTTACCTCAGACTGAAAAATAAGTGAATACAGATTTTGAGAAGAAAGAATCTGTTTTTTTTTTCCTCTAAGAGGATGAAATAACAAGCAGCCAAGGTTCTTGAGGTGTTTCTGTTTGACATATTGAACAAAGCGTCCGTTGATTAGCAAAAGGCTTCTATACCTGCAGTATATCTGTGTTTGGTTTGTCTAGTAAAAATATATATCCTAGCCTTTATCCAGATGTTCTTCAGTGAGGACGCAATTCACTACATTTTAAAAAGAAAACACTTAACATTGAATTAACTCTTCTATCTCTGCACCTCTTGTTCCTTATGATTAATGCTCTTAAACTTTGTGATCCCATTAAATGGAATAGAGTAAAACTTTTAACATCATCTATCTACTAATTCGAGGAATCTCTTGTCTGTGAGTGAGTGAGTGTGTGTGTGTGTGTGTGTGTGTGTGTGTGTGTGTCCTTCGCATATCTCGAGAACCGTTTGTCCGATCGACTTCACACTTGGTGGGTGTATTGCTGGAGACCCAAGGACGTGCGGTGTCGGATTTGGTGCAATTTGGACACGCGACACGTTCAATATTAATAAACTTTGAATAAACAAGCGAACAGCGCTCTGTGCAGCAGCGGGGCGAATGGGCACTGTGCAGCAGCGGGGCGGGGCGAACAGCGCTCTGTGCAGCAGCGGGGCGAACAGCGCTCTGTGCAGCAGCGGGGCGGGGCGAACAGCGCTCTGTGCAGCAGCGGGGCGAACAGCGCTCTGTGCAGCAGCGGGGCAAACAGCACTGCACTAGTCTGTTTGAGTCCATCAGATAGACAAAGTAGTGATTGTAAGAAGTAAAATTTTGTTCATTCAGAGTTCCAAACTAATGAATCATCTTCCCTTTTCCTCGTTTTCTTTGTCTGTTCTTCTTCTTTGTGTGTGTGTGTGTGTCTGCATGTGGGTTTATGTGTGCCGGTGTACCTACATATGTGTGTGTGCGCATGTATGTGTGTGTCCCTGCCTGTTTGTCTTAGTTGTGCCCACAGTACTGGCCAGAGAACGGCGTTCACCGCCACGGACCCATCCAGGTGGAGTTTGTCTCCGCCGACCTGGAGGAGGACATCATCAGCAGAATATTCCGGATCTACAACGCAGCACGGGTACGGACACACACCATCAGGAAGCGAGCGGTTTGTTTGGGGAAAAAGAACATACGCTCCTTTTGTGCGAGCAGGTTGATATGTAGTTTTCCTGCTGTGCTGCACATGTACGTTTCTGTAACTTGTTCGCCTTCTCCCTGGTGATCACAGCGGCCATTTTTTTTTTTTTTACTGTGACTGCCCACCTCACACCTCCCACTCACTTCGATGCAAGCCTGTCCATTCAAGCTGTGCGGAAGGGAAGATCATTCTGTTCTTGAACTATGCCACTCTCCCAGTGATTGGACAAAGGTGTGATTGTCCAAGTCACGTATCTTGTAGTCTACTCGAGAAATTATCCCACGTAAAAAAAACAAGCATAACCCCAGCTGAACTGAGTGAACCCTCTTCCGACCAGTGACTTTGCAGGAAAGCATGAATCTGCCTTAATTTGAACTACTGGCCATGAGTGCACTGTAGGGTGAAAGGGTCCTGACCCGCTCCAGCTCCACCTGCAGTCACCTGCATAAGCTCCTTACCCCACCCGACCCGGCCGGCCCGGGGCCGTCGATAATCACTCCTCATACTGACGTGTTATAACTTCCTCTGGCCAGCAGAGGCACCAGCATGAAAAAACACAAGACTGTTAAGTGAAATACAATATTATCACACATGATCATTGGTAATGGTTACAGATCATTATGTCTGTGTGTGATGGATTTAGAGCCTGTATCTTTGATTGCCTCTCTGTCTGTCCCCAGCATTAACTATGGCCATCTATCAAACCGTCTATCAGTCCATCTATCTGTGCGTAAACTTGTCGCCTTTATCCATCGCTTGTCCTACTTGTGGCCATCTAGGCTTAGCCCTATATCTTTGCTGTCTGATTGCATCTTTGCGCAGCGATTAGCGATTAACCCCCCCCCCACCCCTCCATGTGTTACCCTGGGTTAACCGGTGTCCTTCCCTTCCAGCCCCAGGACGGCTACCGGATGGTGCAGCAGTTCCAGTTCCTGGGCTGGCCCATGTACAGAGACACGCCCATGTCCAAGCGCTCCTTCCTCAAGCTCATCCGACAGGTGGACAAGTGGCAGGAGGAGTACGACGGGGGCGAGGGACGCACCGTGGTCCACTGTCTGTAAGTTACCCCCCCCAACATTCAGTGCAGCAGCAAGCTCACTCTCTGCTGGCATTAAAGATGAAACATCTCCACCTACTGACTGAAAAGCTTTACTGCATCAGCAGAACTTGATCAGCATGCCTTGGCTCTCTGCAACTCCTCAAGCCCATTTTGAGCTTTTTTTATTAACCCTAACCCTTTTATATCAAACTCAATTTTATCTAGCTCAGTTTAAATTACATTTGACAGAATTGATTAAATGTTAAGCCTTAAAGATCAAGTCGATTTTAGTTTACTATTCTACTACATCTCCCCTCTATGTTCTAACACTTGGCTGCTGTGTGACAACTGCAGGAACGGAGGCGGCCGCAGCGGGACGTTCTGTGCCATCAGCATCGTGTGTGAGATGCTCCAACACCAGCGCTCTGTGGACGTTTTCCACGCCGTCAAAACACTGAGGAACAATAAACCCAACATGGTGGATCTACTGGTGAGGAGAACTTGCAGCAGTTGGACACTAGCATCAGACTTTGGTGAAATTGTATTTGCAAATCATTCTTAGAGTTTGTTTTAATCTGCTCAGCATGCCAGCTGGGTGGGGGTTCATCACATAGGACAACACAATGAGCGTCAGGGATTTTAGACTGTTTGAAAGTCACTGTAGAATACTTTTCTGTGGTTGATAGCCTCATCCAGATGTAGTAAACCCCAACCATCTGGTAGTCCAAGCAGATCAAAACAAACGCAAAGAAATATTTGCAAATACTATTTGAAACAGGTTTGACTTGAAGCTTCATGATGTTAGGTTGTACCCTTTTGTCCTATGGAGCTTTTAGGCCTTGATTCCCTTCATATTGTTTCATTTATTCTTAAAAAAGAAAGAAAAAAAATGCTGTTGCACTCAAACGACTGTAGTATAGCTGCAGGTGCGTAGAGAAATAAATCAGACTGAAAATAGCGATAAAAAGCCATCTGTGCATTGTCAAAAATCCTGTACAATTAATGTATAGCCAAAATTATTTCATTCCTTGTTCCCATTTTGTCTTGTTTTGTCTCCTAGGATCAGTACAAGTTCTGCTATGAAGTGGCGCTGGAGTACTTGAACTCTGGGTAACGGCGTCCGGAGCTTCCTACCAGAGACTTTACACGTTTGGGACATTACAGAAGACTGCAGATCACATGTGTGCGTTGTGTTGTGTTGTGTGTGTGTGACTGCCCCGACAGGAGGGAGGTACAGTACACACACAACCACACATGCAGCTCCCTCGACCGGCTCTCTTCTTCTGCTGATCTTCAGTTGATCTAGATGGGAAAGGTGGTAGAGTTGTACAGTGTTAATATTGCAGCCAGTTTCTGTCAGTACCAGCTAAGGAACCCAGCAGGAGCACAATGATTTTTTTCCACTGCAGTGAGTCGCCTCCTCTCTGGATCCCTCTCTCTCTCTCTCTCTTTCTCTCTCTATCACTCTCTCTGTCTCTCTCTCTCTATCTCAGTCGCCTGTGGTCCCGTGGTTGTTGCCTTGATCCTCATCGGACGACGAGCATTAAATACTCTCAAGTTTTCCGTGGAATGCGATACACTGTACGTAATGTAATGTGTTCATTTTATTCTCTCCGATCATGTTTTTTGCTCAGCGTTGAATAACGTCATTATTAAGGGTCATTAAATGCAGGAGTTCAAAGCCTAAATGTTACTAAATGTCCTGTAAAAGTATGACTTCTAGATTATTATTGCTTCATATGTTGGGGACAGCTGGCTCAGTCTACATTCGCTTACCTTATTTCCTGTACAGGGATCCAAAGCTTTATTTTGCACTTCCATTTGATTCTTGTTGTGCATATTGTACATATTTCTGTAGATTATTTATTCACGGTATGTACTTTTTTTGTGACTCGCAGTAAGTGACAATCATGTGTTTTATGGGTTTGTTTTATTGATTGTATCGTGTGCTTTTTTTTGGTCATCTTGTATGACAAATCAATTCCATTGTAAAAAGATATATAAATGTATCTACAATATAAACATTGTATTATGTATTTCTGCCTCTGTGCGTGGAGCTGTGGAAGTTGACATTAGGGGGACATCTGCTGGAGAGATGGGGAACAGCAGAATCATATAGAACCATATCTACAACATTTAAAGGTGCCATATTATTCTGTTTTCATGATTTTGTTTTCAAATATACCGTAGATATAGTTTATTTAAAAGGGTATTTATTGAATGAATTTGAAGACTGAATGGTGCATTCCATTGTACTCGGAACTCAGAGAAAAACGACTTCCAACACGGAAAAGTGCAACAGAACGGTCGTTCAAGTCGGAATTCGGGCTCCAACATCAACACAGCTGATGTCACAGCATCACTTTGTACTTAATAAAACTTGATTTTACTTGATATGTAGTTTTTGTGTTAGGAAAACTTGTTTTTGCAACATAATTCAGTTGACTTGTGCTTCGTTAGTAGATAGAAGTCTTTGCTAGTATTACTAGAGCATTAACAGCTACCGTTAACGTTAATGGGCAAAGGCTGTTGCGTCCATGTTTTCCCGAGAAGAGGCACTGGTACGCATTTAGATCGGAAGTCTGTAATTCCAACTCGGAACTATCGACCTCCGACTTCCAATGGAATGCACCATAAGTCCTCTCAGACAGAACGGTCACAATACTGGACCCTGATTGGCCGAAAACACCAGACCCTCTAATTCAAATGAGGTGAGTGAAGGCCTTCCAGTTAAAATGCTGCAAACTTGCCTGATTGGCGGAATTTTAGTAATTGCTTAGTGAGGAGAGCCAATCAGGACCAAGTCCAGTTGTGATGCGTTGACTGGAGTTAGACCAAAACTGCCTGTAAACACAAAGGATAGATTTTTGAAATATGAAACAACTTTGCAACAAATTCTAACAATGTCTTCATTTAACATCTTTGATCATACATGTATATAAATATAGGAATATTTTAATTTGAATCTAAAGCAAGGAGTGCAGGGGTGTAGAGGAGGATAAACCCACCTGAACTCCCATGTTACCCATGTTTTTTAGTTGCAGAATAGAGTTTACCTACTATTTTAGGCAGACATAAATCTTTATTATTTAAATTAATAGTGTACATCATCGTAAGTAAATTCAAAGTGATGTGATGTGTCTTTTAAGGAGGGGGGGGGGGAAAGCATACGTTTCTGAAAATATAGATTTCTCTTTATGCTGGTGGTTGTTTGCCTCATGATGATCAGCACCTTGGAGGTTATGGTTTACTACAACATCACTGGAGGAGTACTGTAGTTATTAAATAGTTGATAGACAGTGTCTGCAGGAGGCTCCTTTGTTCTGCCACTCACAAAGTGCCCTATTATGTTCATTCATGTAGTTATATTTGTTTTTATGTATTTATTTATCTATTACTGGAGCCTGCCAATGAAAATGTTTCCACGCAGACCTTTACAAAACAGTGAATTTACAAGACCAGGCTGTACGAGTTAATTGTGCAGTGACCTAGGAAAGATGGACACAAAACAAAACCGTCAATTCATCATAGGCCCGCACTGTATTCAATTTCAGAATGAACTGAACAAACACCTGGCTTTTTATCTGTGTACTGACATCAGCCGGGGTAGACCTGAGCCAGTTTCAGTACAAAACAAAGACCGGCCTCCAAAAGGCTTGGCAAGGACACGCTGTACAGAAGCAAATACTCTCACTGAACAGAGTCTTGATTAGCAAATTGGCTCCACCAGTCCACTGTTGAGTGAGGAGAAAAGCCAACTGACTGCTTTGTAATGGATTAGTAACTACAACATGGGCTAAGTACTGAGGATTCAGAGGAGTTTACATATCAGTTACACATATTTTACCCATTCCTTTCATACAAGAACTCATGCGTTGTGCGTTCAAAGAGAGCAAATTCATTGTAAACTGTGTCCATTTAACATTAGTATGTTCCCAAAGTCTCTCACACCAGCACAACTCTGTCAAAACCATTTTACAGCGGGGGCAGAATTGGCCACAGCTATCACAGCCGAGCAAGTGAAATGCTTATAACATTAAATACTAAAAGATTATTTCAGCAGTAAATGTCTTATTGGATGGTAGCTGCGTTTCCCAGCACAGTTATGAGGCTGGAAAGTCTATGTCAAGATCAAACTTAATTATGTGAGATTTCATCTAGGGACAGAAATATAATTATTAACTACTAGCCACCAGATATAATCATGTCAGTATTAAAAATGGCAGTATTTTTTGCACTATAATGTTTCTAATGTAATGTGTTCATATAGTCGTGCAATTTCTTTGCAGAAGAGCGATGAAACTAGCTCCCATTGTTTTCATTTATTCACTAACCCATGAAGACAGGCTTCTCCCAGAATGTTAAAAATGCAAAACTGCGGCTCTGTAAAAATGTAAATGCAGTCAAAGCTGTGTGTCACAGTATGATCATCACTTCTGTAAATTCCATTACATTTTGTTGTAACCTCTACGGGCAGGAACGGATGCAGTGTCAGTAATTAACTGCAGAATGATTTCTGTATGCCATTGTAGACTGCATTTGTTTAGCTACTATAGTAGTAACCATTATTCGGGAATCAGTTGTGTTTCTGTGAATGACATTGAATGGAAAAGACAGAAATTGTGTTACCTTGATCAAACAGGGCAAGCGTTTGTGTCTGGGCTCTGCAGCAAAACATCACCACTGAAGCTTTTTGTTGCTTTGACAGTCCATGGCATTCAACTGAATTAAATTTAACTTTTTAAATTACATCCTTAAGGAAAGAAACAACACACAATCATTATTTCCTGGCAGTGAGCTCCTCGTTGGCTTGAGAGAATATTGAAAACTACTTCTTTTGTGTCATGAACAGAACCATGACTTAAAGTTTCCATGATGAATTTACAGCCACATACTGGAATAACTGGCCAAAACAAAAGATCTGACTGAAAGTAAAGCCTCCTCCATATTACCTTCCACTGTCGATTCCCCTCCCCATATCATATCCCCATGTGGAGACAACAAATGGTAAGGTTTGAAATTTTGATGGCAATATAGCAATTCAAGGTTGTCCTTGAATTGTGATTTAATGTGATTTTTTTTTACTTTTATATACCCAGGGGCAATTTGCTGTGCGCATATGTTATTTTCACCCTCTTTCAGTTGTATACATTCCCACCTGGGAGCTGCCCAGAACAACCACAGGACTGTGCTGTTTGCCACTGACAGCCACTGCCACTCTAAAGCACTTGGGGATAAGCAACATTGCTCAAAGGCACATCAGCAGCAGCAGCGGTTGAGGGAGAGAAGAGAGAATTACTAACTCACCGGCCAGATTTTTCCCAGCCTGTCCAGGGATTCAAACCGGCGATCTTCCAGCCCCACCTTCTCCAACCTTCAGGCTGCCTCTCCCAAAATAGCTAGAGGCTGTCTGTCACACTCCTGTGGTGAGGATTGGTACTGCATGACTTTGACAGAGAACAGTCACATAGTAGAGAGCACAGTTAGTGGGGTTAGTGATGGTTAAAATAAAAAAAGAAAAGATTTCATAATTGAGTATATATTATGCAAACGCTATGCATCTCTTGGCAATTCCATTTCTATTAGCCTTGGAAATGCAGCCATCCACCGTGCAAATTAGCAACACACTATGGTAATAACCCAACACAATCGCCACATTTCCATGGATTACGTAGATTCATAAGGGAAGCAGCTAACAGCATCTTAATTCCTAAAACATGTGCTATTTGGCTTCCATCTTAATTCACTGCTTTGCCTCTGCGGCCTGCAGCAGCATCTTGAAGGAACTCTCTTGGACAGGAGGAAGAAATCTTTGGCACATCATCACCGGAGCTGAAGGTCTCATCTTATTCCTTTGCAGAAGTCTCCAGCTGGTCGGAGAGCCACAGGCACCGAGGCGCCAGGGACACTGGGTTTCATATTTCATTGCAGGACCGGTGGTGAATTATTCCTCTCCTCACACATGGAGGCCAGAGGAGCTGATGAGAAGGAGGGAGGCAGGCAGGCAGGGAGAGATGGGGGGGGGGGGAGATTGGGAGCTGGATGTGGGTTGATGTGGGTAGAGCCACTGGGAGTGTCCACACCAGATGTTCCATGAGCTAATGTCCAGACACACATGCACAGCGTATGTACACACACACACACACACACACGCACACACACACGTACACACAGCCACACACATATTTATGTCCTGAGCAAAACAGACACCCATGCAGCTGTCATGTGGTTGGGCTCAAGACATGAACATAGCAAAATTATAGCAAATTTACCTTTTGTTAATGATCATTTGTTTAGGTTTTTTACTATAAATAAAATAATTCTATAACTTGCTATATCAATAAATGAATGGTTTCATTACAATATGCTGTATAGGCCATCCATCTATTATGGAAAAGAAAATATTGAAGTTACTTGATGTTCATTGCTCAGTAACTTTATTCCATAACTTCAATAATACTTAATTGTGAGTTTTCTTTTCACGTCAGACATCACTTTGTTAAGAGTCAGGTTTCCCATTTTTCAGATGGTGGACAATTTCATTTGGGGAAATTAATTTTTTATGAGCTGCAATTGAGAAGAGGAAGGCTGCTTGCAAAAGCATCAGTCTGGAACACTGCTTTGGACACGAGGTACAATGACGTCACACGACCACGAGATGGCGCCGAAGAGCGGGCAGCCTCAGCCGTGCGGTGTCACTGTAGAGTCAACAACAGCCAGTGGAGAGCACTCGTCACTCTGTTATGGACTCTGCCATTTACATTTACCTTTTTGTCTCTCTTGCATACACACATTCAGTTGATGAGCATCATTTTCTCCCACGCTCAGTATTTTATACCTGGAAAAAAAATAAGAATCCAAATGTTATTTAATGTTCAGTGTGACAGGTGATGATGAAGGTAAGAGCAGATTAGTCATGTTTGAGCAGTATTATGAATTGAAGGTATTTATTGTATAGCCAATGATTCAGCACATTACTGATGGGCTGGTTCCTCCTCCATTCTTTACTATATTGTGTTTGTCTATTTATTTGCATTTACAGTTTTCTGGATAGCCTCCTCCACCCTTATGTATATAGTGTTACCACTGGTTTATAGTATTACATCTGTCTTTTTGTTTCATCTTGCATATGCACATTGAGTTTGCGAGCATAATATTTTCTCACACTCAGCCTTGTATGGCCTGATGTAACAATGTAATGAATGTGATAACCCAATGAATAATTGATCACAAAGGAATTGCCAATGAAACATTAACGGGCATGTTTTCCCATAACTGAGATGCTAGCTGAATTCCAGGCAAACAACCGTCAGCCAGTCTATACTACTGCAAATCCACACACACACACACACACACACACACAACACCACTGCAGATCCACACACACACACACACACAATCACACTGCAGATTCACGCACAGGTCAAAGGTTAGCCGAAGCAACTGGAGCACAACAGCTTGTTTCCTTCTCCAGGGACAGGATTATTCTCTCTCTCTCTCTCTCTTCTCTTCTCTCTCTCTCTCTCTCTCTCCCTCTCTCTCTCTCTCTCTGCCTCCATCCCTCACCCATCTACTCCCCCTCCCCTGTTTTTCTACACAAACAATTGCACAGACTGTAAATCTGCGTGAGACTGGGCGCAGGGGTGGAAATTGTCTTCACTTGCCTTGATAGCATCACTGTCTGTTGTGGCTTTTCCATTCTGCATTCTGCATATTGTTTCACCTGAGCTCACGCCAAGGACCAGCTTTTTTTGTCTGCAATCAGATTCGCCTCCTTTAAATCACCAATGACACATTTTGAAATCAGCAGAACCGCAGAAGGCTTAATGATAAAATATCTGAAGTTTCAGCATAACGCTTTTACAATTATTCCTACATCACCATCACTCTTTCGCTCTTAGAGAGGAGAGTGATGCAGCGGCTGGTTTTGAGCGGACTTCCAATAATTCAGTGTATTTGCTTTTGGCTGCAGCCCCACAATCGAGCGTTTGCCAAGGGGGAGCGAGAGATCAATCAATGGACCGGCTCAACATACAAGAGCGCCCCTGTCGAGCTCTCACATCAGAGGCAAATCCATATCTCATATTTCCTCCATCTTCATGCATATGGAAGGGAGAGGGAGAGTAAGATGTCTCTGCTCCTCTGACATTGTTCTTATCCCCCCAGACAGTCTGATGTGATTGCATTGTCAGCCCCTCTGTGTCCGCTGGTAGCACTCAAGCTTTTTTTTTTTTTTTTTTTGTCGTGAATGCAGAGCAACCTTTAAAAATTCAAGTGTGTGCTAATCGATAGAGACTGGATGTGAGGAGGCTTCAGAAACATTCTTCCTGGGCGCAGAAGTGGCATACATATTTAACCAGTTTCAAACTACATATTTTAAAAGTCGGTAGCCTTGTGTCAACCCACAAGTGGATAGCCTAGTTTGGTGTATGGCTGGCATATTGCATCACTCTCTACCTGTCTTTAGTTTTGCAGCTCCTACAAGCACTCATGCGTGCTCACACACACACACACACACACACACACACACCTCCCGCTGTCTTAACATCAATCTCCATCATGTCAAAAATCCTAGAAATGCAAACTGTCACTGGGAATCAGCCGGAGGTCAAGTTCTCATCAAAGTCAATCTAATTTCCTGCAACTCAGTGGAAACCGACGACTTGGCCCCCATGTTGCCGTGGCAGCCAACAGCCCCTCTCTGCATATGATCAGTCTGTTGCCATAGCAGCCCCGTGGAGCTTTCCTGCCAGTCAGTCTAGCAGAGAAGACGAGCGAACCAGCGGTGCCCCCATCCAGAGAGGCCCGCACGTCTTCATCTGTTGCCATGGCACCGTAATAGCGTTCTGGATGGATTTGGCATGGCAGGGAGTCAGTTCCTTTATCTCCCAACGCATTCTATTGAGCCGAGCTTGCCTGTGTTCACAACATGGCAAGCAGACAAAGGGAGCCAAAGGGGGAGAATGTACACGTCGAGATACAGTATCTATACTGAGATCTAGAGCTGTATTTAGGCAAGCGGTGTGCTCGTTGGGTGCTAATGAGGAGGTAGATACAGATGGCAGATGTTATGCTGAGGCATGTCTTGATAAAGTAACCAGGAGTGCAGGTTGGACTTCAAGCTGTCTCATTTTGTAATACAAGGAGTTCCTATTATGTACAGTCCCACAGCACATTCGTGGTGATGATGTAGGCTACTGACCCATTTCAAATGTTTGCAAACAACCAGGAAGTTAGGGAACCAGGCTTTTCCGAGTTCCACTTGACAGAGACGGCAAATGCTGCCAAATTGAGAACACTGTAAAACTGGAAAAAAAATGTTGTGTTTGGGATTGCAAGCTAAAGTCACCCAAAGGAAACAGATTGGGGTTCTTTTGGTTTTGATTTGGTAAATCTGACAAGGCAAAAAGCACAAAGACAAAGCACAAAGCCTGGATTATTAGCTTAAATTGAAAGAGGAGCTGTAACAAGTGATCCATTTACCTGACAGCAATAAAGTTGCTGCCAGTCATTGTGTTTTTGTGTTTTACAAGTGATGGAGAAAGCATTAAAGCTACATTATACAACTTTTCACCCCGAGGCAGGGAAGTGTGTTGTTAGTCCCGCCCTCTCCCTCCTCGGTCGGTCAGGTTCCCACCCGAACACTCGACGCTCACCTTGATGAGCTGTCGACTTTGAAACGGCTTGTAGCGCTGAGGTAAACAGAATCTGTAAAAAGGCTGTGATCACACAGAACATGTTTTTCTCCTGCCGAAAAGCAAAGTGCAGCTGTGGGCATAACTAGTAGCAGAGAGAGCAAGAACTCAAAGGGCACTCGGGGTGTTACATCACTCTCTCTGCTGTGCAACACAAAGCAACTTGCAAGTTATCCAGTTAGCCTGAGCTAGGTAACCTTGTTGAAAACACTGTTGAAAAGGGGATAACAAGGGGGTGACATTGTTGAAAATAGACGAGAGATAGCCCATTCTAAAACAGAGAATGTGGGTACATGACATCGTCCGATAGGGAGAACAGAGCACTGAGAGTTTTATCATTTTGTCCAAGGCTTGGACAAATGGAGGCCATTTCAAATTGCTGTAATGCAGCACAGCTTAAGTTCAGACATGTTTGGAGGCTCGTTCAAAAAAGCATCCTATCTGATCACAGCCTAAAGCCCACTGCAAGAGTTGAAGAAGCAAATGGTGAACTCATACAATCTGCATTTTAAACAAAAAGCAATGCCGATGTCATTGTGTTTTTGAACAGGATTTGTCTGCTGAACATTTAGCTTCACTGTTCCACCACCCAGCTCACCACTGACTACACCCATATGGTTTACGCCCCAAAACATCCCAAACATCATTGATAAGGACATAATAGTCTGCATCTGTTGTCACAGACAGACACAGACTGTTATGTCCTTTCAATTTCTTGTTATTTTAATGTAAAAAAAAGTTGCATATTGGAGTTTTAAGTCAACCTTACCTTGCTTTACTGACTGATAAGCTGCAACTCCCTCTTCCCCTCTCTCTACGCATACTGGAGTATTTTCTGTGCCACTGTAATAATTATAGACTAGTTCAATTATTAATTATTAGTAATTAATGAATACATTTAAAAGTGATTAATTACATTTATGTTTAAATGGCACAATTAATAAAACTGTTTAAGAAATCATTAATAAAATGGTAATTAAGGACAAAATGAAATGGCATTTTGAATGTCTTGCTTCCATAATTCAATGTATTTCTGGTTTAAAAACAGAATTTCGGGATGGGATATAACATGGGGAGGGATTATTCCAAAGTGAATAGGATGGACCATAGCAAACATGGAAAGTGAGTCAGAAGAACTGGATGCTAGCCTGCATTCCACTGTAGAGGACCACTCGCCTCCTCCGACACCTCCATCACTACTGTTGTTTCAGCAAAGCAGTGGAAGAAATGCTCCGAGTGCAGGAAGCGGAGGAGGAAGGGATAGAGGAGGAATATTTTGTCCCCGGTGTTGCCTTTTGTGTTAACTTGAAACTTGTGAAGTTGCAGGTTTTATATGATGAGGGAGGGGGGTTGTTCAAAAATCTATGATGATATTATTAATGTTAAAATCTTGGTACACCTCCCACTATGCAAACATCTCGCTCCTCCAGACTGTGAGTCACATACAGGATAAATAAATCAGTATAAAGCATGCAGACAGTGTCAAGAGGTTCAGTGACTGTTTGACCAAAAGTTAGAATGGGCAAGACAAGATTTAAGCAAAATTGAATGTGGTATATTCATTGGTACCAGATGCACCAATGGATTATGTACACCAGTGTGTACATAATCCAGTAGTGTTCAAGCTAACCGGCCAGCAACAAGTATGCAAACAACGGCTCAATGCAACAGTTGTGCAGATTGGGCATTGCAGGACAAATAAATCATCAAATCCTGAAGCGGATGGGCTACAGCAGCAGAAGATCATGCCAGGTTCCACTCCTGACAGGCACGATCAGAAGATGTCAGAAGGTGAAGCATCAGTGGGCATGTAATCACCAAAAAGAGTGTAAGAAAAATGTTGCCTGGTCCAATAAATCATGCTAATGGCAAGATGAGAATTTGTATCTGTGGAGTCAGTCTAGCTGCTGGTGGTGGTGTGGGGAATTTCTTGGCACACATCAGGCCCCTTAGTACCAAGTAAGCATAATTTGAACCTAAACATCATTGCTGATTGAGTGCATCCCTTTGTAGCCACAGTCTACCCTTTGTCAAATGAACATTTCAGGCAGGGTTACGCAGAATGTTACGAAGCATGCATCGTCTCAAGATGGTTACAGGAGCATGACAGTGACTTAGGTTTTCTCCAATGGTCTGTAAATCGCCCACATCTCAGCCCAACAGAGCACCTTTGGGATGAGGTGGAATGGGTTGTTTGCAGCATGAAGTTGCGGCTGAAAAATCGTTGAGAACTGAGTGATGCTATCGAGTCGGTATGATCCCTGTGGAGTGCTTCCTAAGCTTATTGAATCCATGCCTTGAAAAATTCAAGCTGTTCTGCAGAAAAAGGGGGTCCCACCTGGTACTATCTAGGTGTACCTAATAAAGAGGTTACTGAGTGTAAATTTGCCTCATGACACCTTCAATACGTGGCAACAGCACCATTTTGACAGTAATATATTAGACAAATTTGGAGTTTCAAAGAGCTTTACACACACTAAAATAACAGCACATAAAAACCAATAAGATAAGAAACAAAAACAAATCACAAACAGGGTTAAAGAGTATATAGGCCTACAGCACATCTAGCCATTGTCTCCAGCTGAGCTTGATACACAAAACCTCAGTAATGAACAGTTGATGGCAAATGGGTGAAAGACTGACCAGAGCCTATTCTCTCTCAAGTCAATGAACAGGATCAGCAGGTCACTCCCATTTGACTTCAGTGACTTCTAATAGGGCCAGTGTCAACGGTAAAGAGATGACAATGCACAGTAAACACACACCAGGCTGACGGGGGACGGGGGGGTGGGGTGGGGGGTATTGTAAATCTAAACTCTGCGACAAGGACGATGCGTGCATTAACACGGGAGCGCGGTCCCGCGGGGCGCATAAACAACGGGCCAAGCTCTCTTCTGCCTCTGTCGATAATGTGGTTATAACAAAGCAGCAGATCGGTCACTGTCCCGTCGCACTCCGCTGCTCCGAGAGTGTTTCACAGACAAGAGGAACGGGCTGAGTAAGCATTCTCACTGGCCACTTTGGTCTTAGGCCAGTGCACCCCCCAACCCCCCCCCCCCCCCCCCCCTCTCTCTCTCTCTCTCTCTCCTCTCCCTCACTTCCACTGTCTGTTTTTGTCACTCTCCCTCTCTTACTCTACATCTCTTTCTCTGCCCTCCATCTCTGTGTTCCACTCTCTGCCTCCATTTCTCTTTCCCTCTCTTACTTTCTCTTACTGTCTCTCTCGCTTCACATCTCTCTCTCTCTCTCTCTCTCTCTCTGTCTCTCTCTCTCCCTCACTTCCACTGTCTGTCTTTGTCTCACTCCCTCTCCTTCTCTCCATCTCTTTCTCTGCCCTACATCTCTGTCTCACACTCTCTCCCTCCATCTCTCTTTCTCTCTCGTACTTTCTCTTACTGTCTTTCTCGATTTACATCTCTCTGTCTTTCTCTGTCTCTCTCTCTTCCCTCTCTCTCTCTCCCTCTCTTTCTCTCTCATCTCTTTCACTGTCCACTCTTTTCTCTCTTCTCTTTCTCTGCCCTCCATCTCTGTCTCCCACTCTCTCCTTCCGTCTCCTCTTACTTTCTCTTACTGTCTCTCTCGATTCCCATCTGTATGGTTTTCTCTCTGTCTCTCTCTTTCTCTCTCTCTCTCTCTCTTCTCTCTCTCTATTTCTCTATCTCTATCCCTCTCTCTCTCTCATTCGCTCTTTCCCCAAGAGCACAAGGTGATAATGGCACAGTATAAGTGGTTTTACACAACATGTCCGGCTGCCTGCCAGTGCACGCTCATAATATTGTTAGGAAGCTTTTTGGCAGTGCATGATGTTTACTATAATGACCAGTACTGTGAGTAAATGGTTTGCTGGCTGTGTAAAGTTTACGGGAAATATGATGACGAGGCTTTTTCCATGCCATCTTTGACCAAAACTTTTCTTCTCTTTCCATTTTCTTTCATTTTCCCATCTTTTCGAGCCTTTTCCCATCCTTTCTTTTCCCTTTGTGTCTTCTTTTCCAAAAGGGAGACCAACGACAGGAGAGCATGTGAATCAATGTCAAGTCTGACCCTTCTCTGAACCTCACAGATACGAGGAAAACACATAATCAATAATTGTTAGATGACCATATTGCTGCCGATGTGTTCAAGTGAGGCCTCAATCATACTCTTTATGGTTCATTTATTTTATTATATGGTTTATTTATGGTTTGTGGTAAAACAGCTGCGGATGTAGGTCAGTTGTGTAATTGTAGCGCTAGAAAGAGACGGCCACAATACACTGCCAATGTGTCAGAACTCAGTTCAACCCATTTGGCTTGCACAAAGAAAAATACTATATTATGAATACAGTCAGACGGTCGGGATTCTGTCCTTCCAGCAGTAAAGGTTAATTTGCCAGATAACGCAAATGAGTCTGAGCCCTGCGAAGGCTTAATTCATTGGAAAATGTTGATTAAGACATTAGCATATGAAAAGATGAATGACCTCAAAGATGTTCCAGATAAAAGCAGTCAAAAGTGGTTGTGTTAGGTCGACTGCCTAGATGAAACCCTTTTGATAGAATATACATTTTCAAACTCTTGCTATTCCACCGGGAATGTAGCGATAAAGATGAGGTTTCACTTAATAATGTGCGGCATCTCTGCGGCACTGCATTATATATTATAGACTGCATTATAGGATGAATAGGCAAATCTGTCCATCAATTTTGGACGTAATCCCTGTCTTCAAATTTATGGCGTATTTCACTCACCAAAGTCAAAATAGCATAATGAAAGTCCCTCATCCCAGAAGTGATGCCTATCTTTCACTTACTGATCTTTTTGTGTCACTCACTCTGGTGACTCAGGGAGCCTTTTAACGTGATTAAACAGCTCATCAGGCGAAAAACACTTGAGGGAGTTTGTTTGTTGGTCTCTCATCACACTTCCAAGTCTCCATAACACCTGATACAAAGTCTAGATAACACCTTATGTGCCACACAACTGAAAATAGAAACGGGAGTGGAACTGTGAAAAAGATAAAATAGCCATATTAGCCTAAAATCCACTGATAGGATTGTGCTGAAATGATGAATTACTTTTTTTTGCCATAGCCTACATCCTTTTAAGACTGTGTGCTTGTTTTGTTCAGACTCTCCTCCACTCCTTTGAAGGCAAACATGGAAGAGATTGATTTTTTTGTATTTCTCCTTAAATCAAGGCAATTCGTAGCTATAAAGTATCAACACTACCAGTCAAAAGTTTGGACACACCTGATTGAATGTATTATGTTTTTCATTCTCTTAAAGCTACTTTGATCTAAAGGCTTATGCTTAAATGCTTGAAATTTGTTTCTTAGACAAATATAAATAGTGAAGTTGATGCCTATGTATGAATTTCTTTCCAGAGCCTTTGCCTTTCCATCAAGGCAAAGGGCGGCTACTTTAAAGAATCTAAAATATAAGATAGTTTTGATTTGTTGAACACTTTTTTGGTCACTGCATAATTCTATTTGTGTTATATGATAGTTTTGATGTCTTTACTATTACTCTAAAATGTGGAAAATAGTAAAAATAAAGAAAATGCATGTGTCCAAACTTTTGACTGGTAGTGATTATCCAAAAATACCCCTCAAAAAAAGCCAGCCGTCATCTGATGACAGACGATTTTACTTGCTTACTCTGTAGCCTTGGCATACCTGAAGGTCACAGAGCTTAGTGCAGCCAATGCTGGGAGAGATTCATTCCACTTGGTTTACCTGCGCAGGTAATACCGTGTGACTGCTGCTGTATCCATGGCGATGAACCCCTGCAGATGCCCTCGACCCGGGCTCCTCTGACCGGCTGATTAGCATGCATGGATGAGGCCTGAGCTCTTCCCTGATTGGTCCTGTCAGCTCCTGGCATGGGCTCCTGCTCTCTCCTGCAGAAGACCCAGCTGGCTACATGCCCTCCCCATCATGCTCACGCCTGCTGTATTCCACATGACTGGGTTCGTCCTCCAGGAGCCAGAGACCATGCTCCTGTACAGTGAATGGCAGCACAGCGCCAGAATGGCTCTCCGAGTCGCATACAGTCTCGTCCTTCTGTGTATTAGTAGCAAATGTTGATGTTATTGTGAACAGAATAAGTCGTTGCTAAACTAGAATCTCTAAATCCGCAATTGGAAGACGTCACATGGTTTTCCTTTCCCCCCCTATCCAATTTTCCTGGCCATATGTGTTCACTATGATGAACTCTGACAAGATCTTATATGTCATCATATTTCCCCAGGTCTTTGATGAAAAATATTCTATGCGGGAACAGTCAACCTTCACTTTAGCCCCCTCATTTGATTCTCAGCTGCCTCTGTCCCAGCCCTCCAGCCCAGATAAAAAGGAACCTCTTCTAAGGTGTTTCGCGAGGCATTATAAAACGGTTGCCATGGATACCCAGTCTGAACAGGCTCCACATACAGGCAGCAGAATAGGAAATGACAGATGCAATATTTCACATTTCAAAAATTCCCTTTTCTCTCTTCTCTGCAAGCTGACGGACTGTTGTGTTAAAAATGCCAAAGATCAAGACCCTGAGAAAAGGTCTGTAAGGCTATTTGCTGTGGTCCGTAAAGCCGCATTTGAGGGGCTATTTGCTTCTTGTTTGTGCTCCAGAGAGGTGGGTTGAATGGTATTTTCCGCCTCATTGGGTCTTTGTTGTTTCTCCCTGAAGAGATGACCTATATTATCTAGGATGGAAGATCAAAGAAGGCTTTCTCACTGTGATCCCATAGTTCTATGGAGCTCGCATCCTACAAGCCAGGAGAATCAGCGCCGGTTGCGCAACTGCCTGGCTGCTCTGGCAAAAATGGCCATGAAGCTAAACAGCGGAAAAAAACAGCTTCTTTGTTGCTGCTCAGCCCACGGGAATCATGATCCTGCAGTTTAGGAGAAACAGAGCTGTTTGATGTTGAGGATTGTAATTGCTTTCTTTTCTTGAGACGATGCACAATCCGCTCACCTCTGTTTTTCAGCCACTTCACAGCCACAGGGAGAGAAATTCACTGAATACAAATACATATCCTTTTGGCAAAGTTGTGGCACAACTAATAAAAGTCCAACCTTAAAAGAGTTGTTTGAGCTCTCTATCTAGGGCTATCCTCCATTAATGAAAGCAGTATAGCCTACATATTTTACCTATGAATTCCCATTAGTGCTACCAGCTGATATGAGAGCTAATACTGGCCTCTATTTGTGGTTGGAGCCCCAGCTGCCTATTCATCAGCCATTTATACTGTAGAAAAGAAACAAGGTCACCAGTGGGAACCAGCTACCTGCTGGGAACAAGTGTTCACCTGCTGCTCTCCACCGCTCCTCACCCCTCCTCACCCCTCCTCACCCCGCCTCCCTCGCGCTCTTCTGATCCTGTCTTCAGGAACCCAACTAGTGGTCTCTCTCTCTCTCTCTGTCTGCTACAGTTGGGCGTCTCGTTCCATTTCCTGTGTTCCAGATGATGTCAGAGACGCATGGCTGCCGAACATAGAAACGGAGGGACAAGAAATGCCCATATGTCTCCATGACCTGCATCAGTCGCTACGCTGTCACGCATCTCATTAGCCACAACCAAGAAGCAGCAGATGGACCCTAATGGTCATTCATCACTAGAGGGCCTTCTCCCTACTGTACCTGGACAGACAATAGTGCAGATGATTGTTACTGTGGGGAATCGTTTTGATTTATGAGGAGGTCTTCCTTTCCACTGTTTGAACTGCCATTGTGTAAGATAATGAACACGGTGTAGCTTCAGTCAAAACCCAAGGTCAAACCAGTTGATGTGTTTCAGTTTACTTAAAGGGTTAGTATTAATTTTGGTTAATAAAGAAGAATGCCTTGGGTTTCATACCAATTATTTCTTCTTGACCCTGTTTCATGAACTGGCACCACTTACTGTAGTATGAATTACTGCACATGTAGATGTTAAATACACATGGGGGTTTATAGTGTGTACATACAGGCAGTCCCTGTGGGAATGAGAGGAGTCATAATGTATAATCCAGGCTATAAAAAGTATCAGGTGTACAAAATGGGTATTTTTGACTTAAGCACTGATTGCATGCCTTTTAATGTCTAACCAGACAGGAGGCAGATATACACTATTTCAATAATTGAGACCAGAGTGGCTGTTTCTAAATGTTTAATTGATGACTCGTCATCTCCCTCAGATCCCTAAATACTCTCAGCTACCATGTCTTCCTTTCCAGCGTCTCAGAAGGAAACGTGGCTTTTATCTCTCTGATTGTGGAGCCCCATGACTTGTGCGGCAATTATAGCAGCGATGATGACAACATCTTCTCCAGGGAGTTGATCCCTCACTGGGGCCAACATACCAAGTTCCCACATTCCCAATTAGCCAATATATCCCAACCTCATGCGAGGGGCAGAAAACCCCTGCAGCTTTTTGATGCTGCTCCAGACAGATGGGAGCCGAATGTCTTAGCTGCTAACCAGCACAGTACAGACAGAAAGAATGTCTGACAAGCAAAGGACAAAGTGAAATGGCATGAAGGTGGTGCTGCGCTGTGGCTACACAGATAACAAAGCTGGTTGGGTTTCAGAATGAAAGAAGACCCACTGGAACTATTTTTGACACTGTGCGTGCCACCGTACCTTACAGTGCACCTTCTCCTGGGAAGCCTGGATAACTGATAGCTACAGCGTGAGGGGGGGGGGCGATCTATTTTTTGATAAGGAAGCATCAAAGAATGGTAGGAGCTGATCCAATATGGCTTCAGTAGGACAGAGTATATAGGAGCTTTATAATTCATGTGTGACTTCAGATACGAGGACAGACAGGAGGGGAGAGTGGTGTCTGAAATAACTGTGACAGAAGTGGAATAATCACTGAGAAATAAATTTAATTACTGAATTATTGCTGCTGCAGCCTGGATGGGAATGTCCCTCCCCGAGATGAAATCCACAGTATTATGGGAATGTGACATAACTAAGGCGAGAGCTAAAATCTCCCCCTCTCTCTCTGTCTCTCTCTCTCTCTCTCTCTCTCTCTCATACCCTCCTCATATTCTACCCCCTCCCTCTCTGGTATTTTCTCCCTCTCTCTCTCTCTCTCTCTGTGTGACAGTGAATCTCCAGTGAATGCCTAATTCATCACCATGCTGTAGGTGAGTTTAATTACCTGGGTATGTCTTGATAATAAATGATTAAGTATGTAAGGGTAAAGTCATTAAGGCAAGCTGGAAGTCTGCAGAAATAATGTAAATGCTTTTGCAGTTTCTGCAAGACTGCAGTCTGGTACTTTTTCACCCGCGGGTCACAGAAACTATTTTGTCTTTTTTCTTACACTTACACTCTCTCTCTCTCTCTCTCTCTCTCTCTCTCTCTCTCTCTCTCTCTCTCTCTCTCTCTCTTTCTCTCACTTTCCGTTCTACATCCCTCCTTCCTTTTCTCTTTGTCTAACACCCTATTCTTGGCCTTTCGGATGAGCAACACAAAAACAAAGCTGCACATTCTTTGTGTCCTCATCCACCCCCTTCCAACCCAACACACACACACACACACACACACACACACACACACACACACACACACACCACACACACACCAGTGAGATAGCATCATAGTCGATAACTTGAAGATTCCTCAGTGGCTCTACACTGTGTAAAGACTAATGAATTTAACTTTCCCCTCCTCTTCAATATATTGACTCAATTAAGCGGAACAGGTGCTGGCAAGCCTTTGCCACAGAACACATTTGCCAGAATCAACAGAGATCCATCGAGGGAGCGCACGGCTGGCCCCAGACCTCATTTGGGGGGTAGCAAAGTGAAACCACACTTTGTTTAAAATACAGACAAGACAAGGGGAGAGATGCGTCAATCTAAACTTGTTGTAAATCACTCTCACTGGGGTCAAGATCTCAGGCTGATTGCTGATTGGAATCAGCAGTTGTGGGGGAAAGTAATCTCTTGAACATGACTTATCACTGAGAGATGGAGAGACTGATGCTGATGATGTGGATGGGGTGAAAGGACAGCTGTGGGTTCCTGTTGGATTCTGAGACTGATTTTGAAGAGTTCCAAAACTCTACTAATCAATTTGGAAAAAGAAAAAAAGGCATTTAACTGATTCTGTCTATCCAGACACTTGGACAGGATGTACTGGCTGTTTTGAGGATTTAGCCTACACCCTTCTAGTAAAGAGACAGACTCTCCAACCACTAGGCCTTCCTAAGTTTAAGTTTAAGTTTAGGTTTATTCATTTAGCGCTTTAAAAACAAAGCAATGTTTGTACGAAAGTGCTTTACAAAACAACATATTGAATAAATAGTAGTACTACTATGTACTAAGGTGCTTTACAGAGAAACATGAATGTACACACACATACACACTGTGTATCATATTGCCTGATCATTCTGTAAAATAATTTTGTGAAGTTCATATTTACACTACTACTCTGTTACTCTGTTAAAAGCATCATTTCAACCAATGATTTTGTAAAAGTTGTTACCTTTCTCAAATGTTTGATTTCTCACTTTAGAATAATGCTGCATTTGCTCACAGTAACAGAGTTTTAAAAAGGTTGACTCAGCAGTACTGGTATTAAATGACGTGCCTGTATAAATCCTCTGGCAGAAGCTCAGAAACATCTGTTGTGTGCCGCTGACTTTTTCTATATTGCACAAGCTTAGATCTATAGGACGGGAAGCAATGGACCCTCTGGATGTACGCAGCACTGGTTAACACCATGGATTAAAAGACAGCTCTTCACATTAAGCATTCTGTAAAACCTCTGGATTACTTCCCATTTCCATGTACTTTGAGATGAACTGCAGCATGCATACTGGAGTGTTTTTTTCTCTGTTCCATCTGGTAATTTATGCCGTAAACAAAACACATTTCTGGGTCATAAATTCGCAGCCAACTCTCTGGAGCATCAGCACAAGGTTTTGTTATTTATGCTCCCCCTGTCCAGTGTAGCTGCCTCTGTCTCCAGTCTCCCATCAGTGAAACACATCTGGATTCTGTCACATTTCATTCTGTTTAACACTCATCTGGACACAGCATTCTTGCAATTACAGGGATGTAACCCAGGGGAAAGGTAGAGGGGAGGAAGAGTGAGGCAGAGTGATGTAAGAGCACCAGATTGTACATTTGGTATTTCTGAATCTGTCTCTAACCTCACCCACACCATCCTGACTAATGTACATTTTAAAATCTATATCTGACAGTTTCATTTCATCATTCCTCTGTTCATCCTATTTTTTTCACCTTTTCATCTAAGATATGCACATGTGGGCCCAAGTACATAACGTGCCACCTGCCTTTGCTGGCATATAAATAAAGATTTATGGCCCTTGACCAAAAACGCTGCTGACATCTGTATAACAGCCAGTAAAATTTAATCGTGCAGGTTACTGATCTGTGTGCTCAGACAGAAAATATGAAACAATACGAGAGTGTTGGAAGTATGAAAATGACATAAATGTCCTCAGCAGCTCTCGTTTTTCACGTTGCCCAATAATCACCTCCAATGTAGATGCGGTTGTCCCGCCCCTGCTGGTCTATTGTGAATACGCGTTCAATTGGAAACCACTCTTCCAGCCCTGGCACCGAAGTGGCGCACCACGACATGCACAGCTGAACGAGGAGTGCGCCTTTGAAGATGCGTGATTATCAAGGCACATTTTCTGGTAAGACACCCGCTGTCTGTGGTTTTTATTGTTATTACCCTCAATTCCTTTTGCCTTTACCTGCAGCAGACACTACATTATACAGAACAGCCGGGCTTCTTTTGTGTTGAATAGTCGGATCTCATGCCACATTGGCTACTAATAGCCTATATCAGGGTGGAACGGGGTTTTCAGAAGTATTTAGTGTTTGATATATGTTGTGTTACACTAGATAAGCCGAGTTGGAGAGTATATTTGATCTTGAATAAATAGACGAACAAGAGTTTTGATGTCAGGAAGGCGTTGGACTTGGAATAGCTCGCTCCTGTCCGTTTACCTAATCCGAGAAAAATGAATTTTGTTGCAATTTGATAGAGCTGTTTCGATTTGTCTTGCATGTTTGATGCTTTCCTTAAAAATTCGCGAGAGACTGAAAGTGAAAAGGTCGCGGAATATCCTACCTACAGCCGAAAGAAAAATATCTATATTTTAAAGCCTGCTGTATTTACAATCTAGTAAAACTTTTTATGGTTCTGATGTTGCCATATAATAATCATTCCTAATAAGCCAGTAAGACAAAGCAGACGGACTGGCATAGTATACAGTATAGTAGCTTTACAGCCACGCAGCTTTGAGTTGTAGGTGTTAGTTATGAAAGCATGGGCTTCGTCAGGCCGTGGAGGAGCCGTGGATGTTTGTCATCTGTCTGTACCCACTGAGCCCAGATATACTGTGTTGTGGTTTGTATTGGAGACAGATGTCTCGCTGTGGCTCTGGACATTTTCAGGACACCTCCAGCTTAACAGCAGCTCATATTTGCTTCACAGCCTTTCCAACAGAAGGGAAACAGATGCGTGGTAATATCAACAGTCGATTACTCATGCAACATTGCACGAAAATATTCGCCCCCGCATGTCGGACGAAGCGTTAACTATACGCTCCCTCCTGCCAGACGAGCAGCTTTTAGACCTGAGACGGTTTGAGGCGAAGCGACGAGTTGGCAGCCTGCGTTCAGCACCGCGGACAGAGACAAAAACCCGAGCTGCCCACACCCACTTCTGCTCCACATCAGCTGCCTCTCTGCCCCAAACATAGAGGTCCGCCCACGCTTTATCACTTTTAGTGCAGGTTGACTTGCTCTTGCCCAGGAGGCTTCTGAGTGCTTATTGGATGTGATATTCAGGGGAAAATCGCTATAAAAAGCAACTGAGCACCGATGTGTTGTTTGCTGAAGCTCAGGTGCGGCGCTCTGTGCTCTGCTCGCTGTGGGAATTGCCTGTAATAACTTCATCATGAAAGGATCTGCAAGCGCCTTCATCATTATTTTGACAGTTAAGGCTGTAAGATCAACACTGATGCGCAAAAGCAACCTTTGAAAACGTCTCCCTAATTGTTGCTCTGAAAATAATTTGTGGAATAAGTTATTCATGAATCTAAGCCCTAAGTCATACATAATTAGGCATGATTAGTCAAATTAAATACCTAGCTACCAGCAGATTCAAGGGGGAATGCACGAGTCTAATTAAGCCTTATCCTCACATTAATATTCAGCCCATGTGGTTGAAGCTCATCAGCAGACGCCTGTAATCATGATAGGTGTTGGTGGCTTCCGTGCCCTTTGGACCGCAGAAACCATCATGCAGCAATAACTGGCCTGTGCTGGCATAATCAGAGAACCAAAAACAAACGCAAACACCTCCCATGCCGCAGAGGCTGTGGTGTGTAAACAACTGGACCAATAGCTTGTGTTTGCCTATTTAATGCGCTGTATGCAAAAGACACGGTCATCTTTTAAAGAGTTGCGGTGGTTCGTGTTGAAATGGATTTGGGGAGAGAGGAGGAGGAAGAATGGAGGTGGGAGAGATTGGTGGGAGAAAGAAAAGAGAGAGAGAGAGAGAGAGAGAGAGAGGAGGAGAGAGGGAGGGCGAGCGAGGTGGAGAGCCATGCCTGCTGGCCTGCTGTCTGGACACATTACATTTTCATAGGCTGATATCGCACCGGCACGGCTGAATGTAGATAAATAGCACTCCTTGTTCTCGACTGTCAACTTAGGTATTTGTCTCTGTTTCGCTTACATCATAGTATTTATAGATCCAACAGCAGCAGATGGATGTTATCTGTTGGATTAGCGTCTACATGATGACTAATAATGTGTCTGCCTTTAGCTGATACTGCACAATACTCAGTGTATTACTCTACACCTAAAAACATACAGCATAATCTCTGGTGTGCGTACAATGTTCCTGGATTTCATATATGATCTCTCGGTGAAGTGAATGTAATTTCTATGTGGCTGTTCTAAATCTCTAAACCTTCTGCTCTCTTGTTCCTAATGCCCTCTCTCTTCTGGTTTTTGTTCTGCCAGGTTGAGTGACAAGCCTGCTGTCCAATCGCCGCCATGATAGCCACAGGTGGCCTGCTGCGCATGAACAGGCGCCAGGACTCGCTCCGCTCCAAAAACCGAGCGGAAAACAAGAGGAAGCGGAAAGCCAAGAAAAAGAAGAAGAACGACGTGGTGGTGGTGAAGGGGAAGCTCAATCTGTGTTCCCCAGCCGGCATGGTGGCCGCTGTCGGAGTTGTAGTTCTCATGGTGGGAATTTCCATGGCCGTTCTGGGCTACTGGCCCAGCCAGAACCAACAGGAGTACCAGGAGCGCCGCAGAACCGGAGCACACCGAGCCAACAGGATGAGCTACTCCAAAAGTCCACAACTTTCCCCTAACTTGACCAGTAATCACCCTCACTCCAACCGGGCAAACTTATTTAACCAGAGCCATGCTAACAGCAGCGCCCCTGACCCCTCCCCTTCCTGCGGCTTCCTCTGCGACTTCCTGGACACTTACCTGTACTCAGACAATCTGAAAGTCTTCGGCCCGCTGGTGATGGGAATCGGCATCTTCCTCTTCATTTGTGCCAATGCGGTCCTGCATGAAAACCGAGACAAGAAAACCAAAATCATCAACCTGAGGGATATCTATTCCACAGTTATCGATCTACACAGCATACGGTCAAAGGAGTACTCGCCCCTCAACGGCCTGGTGAACTACACTCAGTCAAGGAGCGCCGAGGGCCCGTCCGGCCCGTCCGGCCTGTCCGGCCCATCCGGCCCGTACAACGCTAGTGGAATGCTCTCTCGCAGCTCCTGGCCCTCCACTGGAATCGTTTTCCAGGGGGAGTCAGGCGGCGATGAGCTGTTCAGACGCCCATCGCTGGCCAGCAGGCCGCGCAGCTGGTCCAGAGACGTCCAGTCCTTCACAGAAACTGTCTACAGCATCTACAGAGACTACAGCAATAGCAGCGAGCAGACCCCACAGCCCCGACAGTGGGAGACCACCTCCATCGTCACCTCCTCCGTCAACGCTTTCACCTTACCTGTCATCAAACTGAATAACTGTGAGGTGGAGGAGTCTGACAGAGCGGACGCAGAGGGACGCTCAGAGGAAGGGGTCGTCAGCGAGGCCGCGGGTGAAAACAGCGCTGAGGATGTACAGGCGGACAGCGGCCACAGCGGGGAGACGGACGCCAAGGGGACGGATGCCGCGACGACCGACTCCCTCCCGCCTCAGCAGAGCCATGAGGCAGCACCCACAGACACAGGTGACCAGCAGGGAGCGCCGCAGCCTCAGCCCCAGCACCAGTGGACCCAGATGCAGCTGTTCCCCCCATCACCTGTCGCCCGGGCGATGGGTTCACGGCTGTCACTCAACTCCCTCACGGATCAGCCCAGGTCTGCGCGCCGCTGCAGCCTGTCTGTGTCTGCGTGTCGTCAAGGCGACAGAGCCAGGCGCTTCAGCTGCCCCCGTCTGGAGCGCTCCAACAGTAAGGGCTACATCAAACTGACTGACCTGGGGGGCGAGTCCTTCGAAGCCCCCGACACGGACACTTCCTTATTGGCCACCGACCAGGAAGTAGCAGCAGCAGCAGCAGCAGAAGAAGAAGCTCAGGGAGAGGAAGACCTGGTGACACCCAGCACCTCTGTAGAATCCTAGACTGATTTTATGCTGATGAGCCTCTGAAACTCTTTGATGTCTTGTTTTTCCTTGCTTCATACCTTCCTTCTCTGGTTGCTGCTGATGTGAGACTGACCGAGGAAAGGAAACATGGAAGGAAAGCAGCTAAGGACTATTGAAACATAGCCATGAACACTCAAGAGCAAGACTCTTTATAAATACCACATCCACAGCTCAATATTCAGATGTAACTTTTCTATTTTTTCAATGTAGCAAGAGCAATACTACAGACTTGTATGGAGATTTAGTAATGATTTGTAAAAAAAAAAAAAAAAATCCTAGCATAGGTCTGATTTGAAAACAAAGAGGAGTTTTAACTTTTCCTTTGTATAACAGTAGGGCAACTGCAGAAACTGTAGCTGTAGAATTGCCAAAAACAGTCACTGAAAACTTACTACTGTACGACATGGTGTACTGTAGCATAAATATATGCCGCAGCAAACATAATAGTTTAGATTTGTTTCTATACATTGTTATGTGAATACCACGTGAATAGGTGAACTGAATTGAATCTCAGGTAGACGTTTGGTTTAGGATCGGGACCTTCTGGGCGAGGTCTTCCCTATGTGCACACTTGTTTAAATGAAAATTCATGGTTGAATAAACTTGACTGTAACACCTCTGTTGACTCTAATAGGTGTCATTGTGTGATATTATATTATCGGCAGCAACGTGAAACGCCTTGTTCGCTCCAACTGGTTTTACTTGCATTCTGAAAAATTAAAAAGATAAATAACTGAAAGAAGCTGGCCTATGAGTGATTAAGTCTACAGTTTTTACGGATAATGTTTTCCTGCACTTTGTCAGCACCTTTCAGAGCTGAGAAGGATTACGCTCATATTGATATTACATTATCTGTGTTCACTGAACTGAGACCAGTAACCTATAAAAGCCAAGTGACCTTTTCAAGCATCTTTATTAATTGCTGTCGCTACTGAAAAGGTGAATTGGTATTGGCTCATCTGCTGATTCTATTATCCGCTTCCCATGCATAGGAAACCACATTTGTTTTTACATATTTCTCTTCACAGTAATGCAGATATTTTCTGCATGGCTCTCTACCTAGACTAATGGTTATCTAAGTGGGGTGCAGGGACCAGCAGGGAGCCTTGAGAGGGTCCAAGAGGGCCCCAAAAAATTGAGGAATAGTTGAGTTTCACTTTTATTTCAATCCTGAGAAATGAACACAATGAGAGAAACTACTCTTATGATCAGAGGTTTCACTTTCCCTGTTATTGTCACCCCATCTACAGTAGAGACAGTTATATAATTCTGTAAAGAGTCATATGTAACATGGAAAAAAAATTATATTGGGCTGATTGTGTTGCAGACCAATCAAACAGGGGTCTTAATGAGAGAAACATCCTGGACTAGACTAATATGGCCATCTAGTGGTCATACTACATACCCCCTTTTTTTCCTGTATGAACGACCATTAGGTGGCGGTGTGATTAAGCTGGTGAGGTTCCTTTTTTGTGGGCGTGCCGTTCTGTGGGAATGGGGCCGTTTTTTGAAGCCGGGAGGGGCGGGGTTAACTCTGTCCTGCCTGAAGCTGCCGCCCCGGGAAGGTTTGCCAAGGGAGACGCTCACAGGTGTCAGGTCCTTTCTGCCCGGACGACCCGTCTGTCGGGACTCCTGCTCCTCTGGGACACACACCGGTCACATCTGCTGTTTTTGGGGGCTTTGTTCTGGGACTTCCCTCCTCTCAAAAGAGTCAGGTAAAGTAGCCTGTAATGTTGTTTGTGCGCTCAACTGCTCCTCAGGATCGCAACACACTGATATTGTGCTACAGTTGCGCAGTAGTTGCACACTACAGCTCAATACTACTGGACAGCCTCAATGAATGAAGTGCGTTTTTCATAATTTAGGCACTATTACCCGTACTGTAAGGGGTTGTTTACATTTACAGAGGTTCATTTTGAGGAAAATGACACAAGTTGTATCCAATGACTCATTTTATTCCTTTGTTTCATTTTCTGTCTTGTCATTTTCTGTTTGGCCTCTCCAACACATCGGGACCTGCTGACTTGGGACTTGAAATGGTGAGTACCGAGAATTAATTTTCGAAAGGAGGAAGTAAAATAGAGACAGTACACAGACAGTGGTGAAGGACATGTCTGGTGTCCTTAGCAGTAAAGATATTTAATATGATGATTACAGCTTTTTCAGTTAACACTAGAAGGGCCAAAGGATTTGGTGCCAACAAGATGTCAATTTAATTATTATTTCCTGCTCACAATCTCACAATACTGGTTTGTACAGAAAGTTAGTGTAGCAAAAGTCATGGAGGGACATTTTGAAAGCTGAAATATTTAAAATCAGCTGTCTGCTTGTCAGCTTTCCCAGTGTTAAAAACTGCTAAATCAGATCTAGCCACAGACAAAGGCCTCCAGTAACCTCTGCAAATGTTTCTGTGACATTTGGTCTGATGGTCTTTAAGGTGCTGATTGTGTGCTGTGATAGTGGCATGTCCATATCAGCACTTTTCTTAAGCAGTTCCCTCACTTTGAGCACTTCTGTTCTCCAAACTGCTGATCAAGCACATCTTGTTTTCCTTGACGCACACACGCACACACACACACACCTGATCAAAAGTTTACTGGGCAGAGGCAGACAGTTCGGAAAGGGGAAGTTCTCACAGCATGTGTTTCCTCTTATATTCTCCAAAAAAATATGTCAAGGGATCAATGAACGAAGAACTGTGTGCTTTATTATTCTCCCTCATGCTCTCTCGACACATTTAGAATAAAGGTGACCACTGTTGTAATTTCTGTAATGTACCAAGGTCCTGATGGCTGTAATTAAGTTTTCCTTAGCATTTACTCTATTAGGGGTTTTAATCTTAGGAATCAGCCACTTCTTTTTATAGTGGCACATCGTCTCTCTTACTGTTCAGTAGTTTTTAATGGGTTTATGAGGCTGACTGATGAAGTTGAATGTTCAGCACTAGGAAGATAAGACCGGGCAAAGTCCGTGGGACATCACGTTCATTGGTCGGTGGAGGCCCGCACACTCCTGACATTGTGATTTTGTCAGGGCACATACCTGTGTAGGTGTTCATGAATGGGCAAACGCAAATATTGGCCGCACTGGAATCTCGTAGTCGCTGCCACTGTGTACTTTTAGTATGTAAATTCTGTCATACCGTATATGCAAACAAGGCAAGGTAGAATATTCCATGTCCGTGGTCCATGATTTGCAGTTGTTGATATTGAGAGCCAGGAAGAAAATCTTGAATACCAGTAATAAAAGACTTCCAGGTTTTTTCCAAGCTGGACCACTGGAACGCACGGAGGTTGTAATTACGACCTACCAGCTGGGAATTTCCGACTTCAAATTTTGACTGGAACACAGCATAAGAATAAAAAATGATGTCATCAGGTATAAAGTCTGGAGATGCTTTACAGGCATTATGAATGGGAAACTGATTTTGGGGACCTAAAGTGCAAGAGTTTTTATACACTTTTACCGTCTTCCCCACTCATTCATCAAGGAGCGCCTCTGGACTTTATACCTGATGACATCACAAGATTGAGTGTTATTTCTGTGGCTTCTGGCTTAAGGAAAGAGTTGCTCATGTTCACAAATATTGATTAGACTGTCCCAGACTATCAGAGGTAATAAACACAAACTGAGTGCAGTACCTCTTAAAGGCTTTTAGAGCCGGTGCAGAGGAGGAAAGATTACCTCCTGTTGTTGTTATGATGTAATGCTGCTAGTGCTATAGAGTCTCTATCCATGACTATTTATCTAGGGAATCTGACTCAGTAGTGCTCTCAGTTCAGTTCATGATCACTCTCATAGTACTGCAAGAAAGAGAAGCCATTATTTTCCCCCGGTGCTCTTTGCACATGATGAAGCGTCCCAGTGTGCGACAGAATGAAGGACATGGAAGAGCCATGTGTGAGAGTCAGAGAGAGGGGTTAAAGGTTAAATGAAATAGTCTGCAAATCTCTGCCATTATCGTGACTTAGCGATAAGACATGCAAAGGTTGGGATAAAGAATCATCTAGACATTCTTGGGAAAAGAGGGCAGAGCCAAGTGTTGGGATATTACAATATACCCCACCCACAGCCTTCCTACAGTAATACAACCAAGATGATGAGGCCTTGATTAAGGTCACAATCAACTTAAAATGACTTTTGAACTTTAGCTAATTATTCTCATATTTTTACATGAAAATCTCATTACTTTTACCTCCTGGACAGCAGCATATATTTAGTGGTTACTTCATGGCATACCAGTAAAGGCAAACATAAAAATTCCAACTAATAATACAATCACAGATTGGTAACACTTTACAATAAGGGTGCATTAATTAAGGGTTAGTTAATGCTTAATAAGCATTAACTAACCCTTAATTAACAGTTAACTAATGTGTCTGATAATCATTTACTAATGGTGTTCATGTTAACTAAGGTATTAATTTATACATTATTTTATAGTCATCTTTATAAACTATTAAATAATGTATAAATTAATACCTTAGTTAACATGAACACCATTAGTAAATTACACATTAGTTAACTGTTAATTAGGGTTAGTTAATGCTTATTAATTAACTAACCCTTAACTTAGTGTACCCTTATTGTAAAGTGTTACCCACAGATTTTTGAACAATCCCACCCAGCTCCGCCCCTCCCATCATACGTGGCAACGGAGCATTTTTGCAACACTGCTTCCTTTTCCTAAGACACCATGGCTGTGTCCCTGTGGCAGGAATTGCCTCATTTTGATAGATTATGCGCAAAGAATTTTTGAACTTTTGAACAGTCCCTCCCCCAGAAATACGTCAAATTATGGAAGCAAGACACTATCGAAATGCCCTTTCCTTGTGATTTTAAATACAGCAACAGGGTGGAGTAGCGCTAGGCGAAACCGTCTTGTAACCAGAAGTTCACAGGTTCGATTACAGCAACAACCGATGTGTCCATCAAAAGTCAGTTAATCCTCTCAAAATGTCCTGAAGGAAGACACTGAATCCCTGCCTGCTCACTCATTGTCAAATTGCTTTGACGTTATAAGCATCAGCCAAAAGTGTGAAAAGTAAATGGCAGCATCAACCCACTCTTTGCCCTCTGGCCCAGCTCTCTCTCTCTCTCTCTCTCTCTCTCTCTCGCTCTCTCTCTCTCTCTCTCTCTCTCTCTGCCAGGTGGGCAGTTGTTTGCAGTGGGCTTAGTTGGGTTGGACTCGACACGTGAGCGCAGCGCTGCGTACGTTCACCAAAGCCTCGGGGTTGGAAGAGATAACGCGTATGACTCAATCTCGGTGAGCGGAGAGATAAGCTTGTTGGGAGTCTTGTTATCTCCCCACATTGCCTGATCACTTGAGAGCGAGGTATGAGGTTGTCTTTGCCTTATAAAGCTGCAGCTGACTGAGATGGCACCTCCACAATCACGGAGTATTTATAGTGGCGAGTCGGGGGGTCAGCCTCGGCCCGGGCTTCCTTTGAAGACCACTTCAAGTGTGCTATTGTGCAGACACTTCTGTTTCCTGGCAAGACGCTTGTTGGACTTCTCTCAGTTTGTTTCTTTAGAGCATTGCTGTGGACAAGCGCTGGGCTGCCTTGTTCCTGTTTAAGTTAATCCTATCAACTATGTTCCTTCTTCTCTTTTGATTGTTAACTGAACATGGGACAGAAAAGACAGGCTCAGAAGACAGAAAAGAGGCTCACATACTGTAGATTAAAGCAATATTTCACTTAGGAAGAACACTTACTTTTTTAACATACATAAACAGTGTGTTGATTTGGGTTCATGTGCTCAAATCAACATTTATTCCTAACATATTTTTTTTTATAAAGCAAATTTGTTGCTTTCCATAGCAACAAAAGGACCCAATGTCTTCAATCAGGCTTTTTTTCTGACTCTTAGCTGCAAATGGGCATAAACCACAGAAAATATCCTGGACTGCGTTTTCAAAATGAAAGCAAGTGAGTGACATCACCACAAATACCAGGGGCAGGATACTGAATGTTAGAATATTCTACTGAGCCGAAGCACTGATTTCAGCAGCAAGCTCTGCCATGGAAAGGAAAGGGTAGTTCAAAATACTGTAGCTTTTTCCAGCCGCTGCACATGTGCTGCCCCTCCCTTGGTCTAAAAATGCCTCCTCTGCAATCACTTGAAGGGCACAATCATTAGCCTACCACTTTCCAAAGGTTAGAAATACTGACAGCATTTATGATTCCTCAAGATAAGATGTGCTTTATGCAAAAAAGAAAGAAGGGAGTGCTCCTCACCATCTTACTAAATACCCTTTTTCATGCATGCATATCCAGATCATTCAACAATCTGTGTACCACTAATGGCTTTACATGAAAGGGAGAGTTGAAAGCCTGGCTTTAAGATCTGGTTCCCAGTAGGAGGGGCATTGTGATGAGTGTGTGCTCAAGGTAGGGGGCTGATTTGGGAACTTTGGCCCAGTTCAGAGTGTCAAAATCAGACTCTAATTTGGCATATGTGCTTGCTGAACTGTAGCCCTCTAGGAGTCAAGTCGTTTACAACTGAGTAGAGCCAGCCAGCAGGGGAAAGCAGCTTTGGCAGGGGTGAAGGCACAAACTCGAGTTGGGGCCAATTTGCTTTAAGTTCACTCAGTTCAGAATATAAATTGCAAGTACGATTAGCATGATGAGGATAAAGTCTTCATTCTCAATAGTGTCTTCATAGAACATTTTAGATTGAAACATTTCCAGCTTTTTTGAATTTTGGACAAAAATCACTTCCTGAATTGATTGAACAATTAACCGTAACAAACAGCATAGGTCTGCATAAATGCAGCGTACGTCATCCAGTGGAAGGAGAGCCTGGTGAATTAAGTGATTATGGTCGCTCTATATGCGCTAATCAAAAGACAAAGTGGAAATTCAATGCTGTTTTTGAGCATGGCTTCTTTTGGACCAGCAATTATTTCCCACCAGGCCCCGGGGATGGGCAGGAATGCGGGCCTGGACCTGTGTTTTTAATTGGATCACATGGGTGATTTGCCATGTATTGTAAGGGACATGCTTCAATGTAATTACGTATTGATGAAGTGCCAGCTTGCTTGTTCTGACCGCAGCACTGGAAATTGGATTGCTGTAATGATGTTCATAAGGTTACTGATTTTAGAGAGTGGCTTTTACATGTTTTAATGAGTTTTTTGGAATAAGGCCTTGCGGTGTACATCAGCTGGTCTTGTCATTTTCTGTGTAATGATAATGTTGGAGGCGTTTTAAAGTCCTAATCAGGGTTTTTCTTGAGGGGATTGAGTGCATCATTTAGGGGCGTATACACAAAGATCCACGAGGGGCAGGACCTGCTGATGGAAATTTGAGGCAAATCTTATTTATTCCAAAGCGTAGGCATTGAAAATTACCTTCAAAGAAACTATTGATTTGAAATGAATTCATTATGTCCACGATAGATTTTAAGTTGTACTAATATAAATCAGTGAATGCCAAATTGCTATATCAACAGGAGAGAATCTCATTAAGTGTGACCAATTTTATCATAGCTTTCTTCCCACGTAAAGTTTCAAATCAAGTAAAATAAAACACCCACAAACAAAACAATAAAACACCCAATAGGGGTCAGAGCTTTTCATGTCACAGTGGCAGTATCTAGTTCATGTTGTTTGAGAAGGAAAACACAGCTTTATCTTGTCTAATTATGTTAATGTGAGAAAAGACAGTGGAGTCAGGGTCCTAGGGTCAAGCTAAGTTCAAGGTTAGGCATTATTACCAGTCAGAGCAGATGAGCCCCTACACAGGAACTAAGTGTCTGTACACAGCAGAAAAAAGTGAAGAGTCAAGCAGCCACATAGACCAAGTAGAGTCCAGAGATCACATGTTGTCTGTCTGGTCTGGTATGAATCATTCTGCTGACCGAGGCTTGTTCCAGAGACCCTGAGGAGTCACAGATCTGTCCTCACGGTATCTACACTTATCTGCACGTCACTATACATACAGAGACGGAGGATTAATAGAAACTCACAGCCTCAGATTTCCCAAATGGCAGGACTACCAAGAAGTGGCCATAAATATGCTACACTGTGGAAATAATACGCTAGTAATTCATTATTGCAATTAATTTGTTGCTGTGTTGAAATGAAAACATTTCAACCGCAAATCAGACAGTGCATTTTAAAAACTGTCTGTATAGAATTTTTGGCCTGATATTTCAGTCTTGTAAACATTTCCTTAAAGTGGTAATCTGTTTTTTTCTGCATTGATCAAAATAATTAAAAATAGAATTGCCTTAACATTTTTCAGAGTGCAGATGTTTTTTTTCTACTTTGACTGCCATGTTCCATTGGTTCTGCACACCAAAATACTTTTTCTAACTGGGTGAGAGAAGTGTTTTTCTCAGTACATATGGCAGCTTTAAGCCTAGCTATCATTTTATTGTGGTGTATGGGACAGATTATCAAGAGCAGATGTTACATGGACCCGGTTTTACGTATCGCTTCTATCTCAGCGGTGATTGATTCAAAGTTCAGTGATCCATTCCTCGTTTCTAGTTTAGCCGTAAAAGGAGACGAAGATACTTTTACACAACATGTTCACGTACAGTATCCAATCTACCTCATAACATGTGTAGGAATTTAATCTGATTTTCAAAACTTGATTCACTGGATTCAAACAGTGGCCCCGGCCTAATCAACATACTACATCAAGCATGTCAAGTGTCGACTTCAAACTGCCCTGAATGTTTTTAACCGCTATCCTACTGTGACCCCACTACACCACGTTATGTCAGCATTGTGAACTATACTAACCTGCACAAAGAGACTTATGGTATCTTAAAGGAAAATTCCACCTTCAGATACTCAGATTACACTATTAGATATCATCAATCTGTGATGTTCAACGTGTTCCAGGAGTTATTTCGTGCGAGATGTAAGTGATGTAATTTTCTTTTTTTGGTGTATCCGCTTTCCCTCAGCCTGCCTCATCCACTTCTACTTCAGTTAGTGATTTCCTACATTTCCCAGAATGCCTTTTGACAACCCCCAGAGAAAGTGCCTGAGCTTGTTGCATTCAGCTGTTGGCTATACGCGTGGGTGGAGAGAGCGATAGTGATAGTGATAGTAAAAGTGAGAGATTTGTCGGTGGAGAAAAAGTGAAAGTCACACTCCTTACAACATGTCTTGTAGCTGCATTGCATTCTGGTCTATTGAGGCTACTGTCGGTGGAGAAATTGGTCTCTCTGCCTCTTCTATGATGGATTTCTCCCTGTATGATTGTTGAGCGCTGGAAATATCTCAGCGTGACGTCCATGTTTGGCCAGTTGTCTGCAGGAATAAGAAAAATACACCACCAAACAACAAAATGGACCCAGAAATGCAAGATACATCACAAATAGCTATTTTTAACCGTATTTTAGCGTGGATTTTTCCTTTGGAGACAGGATAGTATCTAACCCCTCATGTCCACTTTAAGCTTGTTTATTGCATTGCAGGCACACAGTCACCGCCCACTGGCCAGACAGGCCCTGGTGAGCAATGTCTGAGACGAGTCAGTAGGGTCATGACAGCACTGTGCCAGACTCCACCTGGTCTAAATGGAGCTAACTATTGTTTGGCTGTACAGAGGACAGACATCTTAATCCCAGTTATTTGTTAGGGACGCTCTTGTGTGTCTTGTGAGCCTTTGTGTGGTACATGTCAATTTGCACTGGGTACCTATTAGCAAGGTTTATCAGCAAAATAATGTTTGTGCTTTAAAAAATACAGAAATCAAGGATGAAGTGAAAGTATGATATGCTTAGGAAAATGCAAGAATTATTAGTAGTAAATGGGTTTACTGGGCTTTAATCAGTGAGACTGCTTCTTGTTACTGAAAGAAAAACATGACCTTAGACCTATAGGTTTACGGAAGTATCGCATTAGGCTCACGATGACACAGCAATAACTTATTCCTGCGATCAATGTGCCAAAAACAATCCTTTCCACCGCTTTCCTCAGCTATTGTTTCTCTTATTTCTTCTCCTAGCTTCTAGGCTCACAGGAATATTTTGTTACATCTATTGTCAGGGTGTTGTGGCTCTGAAACTCGCTCTCCTTCCCTGCTGGTTGCTTGCAAAGGCAGTGTTTTAGGATTTTAAACTTATTCCACTGTTGCACGTGTAGTAAATCACTCTGGATTGGAATGTGAAGTAAATTCCTGAAATGTAAAGCATTTGATCATGTTGTCATATAGCTTGTTTTATAAGCTACAGCTAGCTTGAGGGTGAATGGAACGGTAATAATGTTCAAGATGTTCATAAAGGTAAATATGAAGATATAAGAGTTGTACAGTATGTTATTAGATGCACCTTCTACTATCAGCAAAGTATGCATGGTATGTCTAAGTCACTATTTAGGGAATATAAGTGCAACTGTGCCAAAGAATTCTATAGTGCTGATACGTGCATGCTGTTTGTTTATATTTGCACATGTGTGCACTTTATATACTACTAGAGTATAAATAGAAAGCAATTAGATGGAATAAAAGTCAAACGGGTGACTGAGCTGTGCCAGAAAAGTAGGGTCAAGTTCCCACTGGGAGGCGGGAGGCAAAACCCACAAATCCCTAGAGGGAACAACCCAGACACTAATTAAAAACATGCTCTTATGTGCGTATTTGTGTGCAAGCCCATATGTACTGCACCTTTATAGAGTATAGAGCAATGTGTGTGTGTGTGTGTGTGTGTGTGTGTGTGTGTGTGTGTGTGTGTGTCAGTATGTTCATGTGCACACTGCAGGCTGGTGTATAAGTGTTTTTGACTGTGTTTATGATGGGGAGAATATTAGACATAAGTGCTCCCGAGTCGGTGCATGCAGACAGGAATGCTGTGGTCAAAGCGTTACAGGAAAGAGAACAGTGTATTGGTCCGTGTGTCTGTGAGAGGTCTCTGTTTGAAATTCAGTCATAATAGCTCTAGTGTTTTAGTGTTTTTATCATAATCATTGTTCAGTTTCATTTAACGTTTTGATGATCATTTCCCTGTGAATGGAGATGGTTCATACCACCACAATGCCTTTCCCCCAGCACAACAACAAACCTCGTGTCATTAATTGCACTGCTGTGTGTGTGTGTGTGTGTGTGTGTGTGTGTGTGTGTGTGTGTGTGTGTGTCGTGGGCGGGGTGAGGGGTGGTGGGGGGGGGGGGGGGTTGTCTGCTAAAATAATGCCTTGGCTGTCCTGCTATCCCACAATTCTACTCTGAACTGCATAGTGGAGTTTGATAGGCTGGTGGAGAGGGGAACTGCAGCTGAGTAGCACCGCTGTCAGGAAACACAGAAGCCCACTACGAATGCAACTCGCATTTTCAGCTGAAGGAGGACGATTTACCTGGTAATAAGCTTTATTTTTGCAGGATTTCTCTCCTAATCTTACACGGCGGACATCTTATAAGAGATGCATGTAGCCTGCTGTGTACAATTCTCTGTATTATTCCCTTCGCTTGTCATGTTGGGGTCGTCTGACCACAACACCCGCGGTCGATGACAGATAATTGGCATTAAAATACACTTCTACTTTATCCAGTCAAGCGGAAAAGTCGAGTGGACGTGGCTAAACGTCTCTGACATATTGGCCGTAACCTTTTATTCTTCTGTGTGTCTGCAGTGTAACCTTTTAGTGCGCAACATCGTAGCGATGTTTTTTTTTTTTTTTGCTGAATGGGCTCCCTGCTGCAGCCGTTATTTTAATTTTATGAGTCGACGGTTGGACAAATACTGTAAAATCAAAACCGCTTAAGGTGTAGTGTGGTGTAACTTCGAGGTATAAGGTCGAAAACACGGGAAAACAACACGGTAAAGATGTTTTTTCCAACCTTTCATCGCGGCATTTCAAATCAATGAATGGCGACGCTGAGTCACTTGCACACGGTAACATTTGTAGCCAATTAAGGGATTAAAAATATTACATTGTTGGACGTTTAGACGACATATTTGGGTGTTTTTGATCTGCAGTGCGGTAGGCGTGGTTAGAGACAGGATGTCATGGTCTGTATCCTCTTTTAGCATCCTCACATCCTTTTAGCTATGGAATGTAATGGCCTGTGCCTGACTTGACAATTTAATTAAGATGCATAGTAAGCTCTTGTTGCAGTAGCACTGAAAGGCAACGACATTATGGGCCTGTTTGCATGTTTTGGTGGTTTATTCACTGATAATGCATCTTTGGTCACAGCTTTGATTTTCTTGAATCTGCTTTTGAGCTTGCATTAGACTGGAATCTGAGATATAGCCTACTTGTCTTTTTGTACCACCCGTAAGAAAAATAACTACTATAATCCGTTAGTATATATGTGTATATATAATGTAGGAGGATACTGTACAAATATGACAGCAAAGCATAAAGTCCCTTTAGGGATGATTAGGTCACTATAAACTCACTGTTGAGCACCACAGACTGCCATGCATTAACTACTCTTTGAGTGTTTTAAATGTCAAAGGTCAATACTAGTGTTTAGGTTTCATACCAACTACTATAAATGCTACTAAGTGATATACCATCCACTTCTGTACCAGTAATACTTTTGCCAGGAGAGAAGATCAACTTTGAAGTATTTTTTCTCAGTTTCACCACTCAAGCAGAGACTGCTCTTTGACTTTGGAGGGTAGAATAGGCCCCTATAGGAATATTATAGTGTTGTTGTTTTTCATTAGGGCATGGGAGCTAGGCAACAGTATTCTCCAGTGAGTAGACATTGTTTATTACAGCTTCAAAAGACAAGCGTGGTGCGCTGGTTGTCCCAACTGAGGTCAACGAACCCCAAGGTTGAAGTGCCATTTAATATCATGCTGGCTGGCAGACATTAGTGGGAATCGAGTCACAGCTGATTTACTGATTACCTATAGCTAATCTCATAAAATGGTTAATCCCATCTACATCCTATTAAATGGCCGTCTCAGCCTGTGTATAAGCATTAGCACTTCATCTAGCTACCATGATTTAGTACTAATCTTTTACACAAGCAGGCGGGTTCTCATATCTATTTGTCGTAGGAACAGGACAGTTGGATTGACAGTTAACCGACTCAAGCAGAGATGAGTTTCAGGAATTGTTTTCCCCTTCACTCACAGTGGTGATGTTTGTGCCAGGCTTTCAGGGAAGCCAACCCTGGCCTGAAGCTACTGGCCACAACAAAGACACACTGATCTTTTTGCATAATGAAGTGGACAATCAAGACAGTCCAGTTGAGAAAACAATCAGCTAGATGGTCTGTCTGTGCTGTATAGCTCTGACTGCCTTGGCTTTAGTGCTAGTGACGTTAAAGCTAAGATTGTAGACCCATCGAACTGCTCTCAGCTTGGTCTCACCTGCCTCTAAGCAGTCCTGCCTTCCTCACACAGCGGTGTGGAGTAAACATACAGAAATTTTCACGGCATTTACTGATGCACGTTGTTCTAAGGAGGACAGGACCTCACATACGGTGTAACAGAACAGAGCAAGACATACTGAGGGCAGCAGACTCTGCATGTCACTACACGTAACACCCAATAATTATCTCAGTCTTTGGAGGTCAGGACACTTGAAGGCACTTGGGGGCTCAAAGGTCTGCCTCCCGTTTGCAGAGGTGTCTCACTTGAGTGGACAGGCCAGCTACCCAGTATCCTGTTACAGTAGCTGTGTGTGTGTGTGTGTGTGACAGCTGTCAGCCCTGCAGCCGTGTAGAGAGGGGTGGGGGGGGAGTCATATACAGTAGTCCTGCCCAGTCAGGATGGGCCTGGACGTGTCAAAAAACGCTCAGCAGTCACCTCCATGTAACCTCCCCAAGCCCCTAGAGGTCTGGGGGTGGGGGTGGGAGGTGGTTTCAATATGGGCCCAGCTGTGGTTTATTCCGGCTAATGGCACTCAGCACAGATGGCAGCTCCTCATCCTGTATGTGTGTGTGTGTGTGTGTGTGTGTGTGTGTCGGTGTGCACATGCCCCTTTCCAGCAGTGTGCATTACAATCACAAATGGACCTTAAAATGGAGGTTGCAAGCACAGGGCAGCGCCAAAGTATTCAGCGCTAGTCATCAATTATGTAATCTAGCTACATACTGATACGCCGCCATTGAGCATTAATCATGGTTATGAATATCCACTGAACCGGGCCGTTATCTCTGAACGTGATTCGATACGGTTTTGATTTGTTTGTTCAGCACCCGTGGGTGTGTTTGCCTCTCTACAGGTTATTCTGGATTCGTATTGGGAAGAAGACACGGGAGTGTAGTGCAAGTTGTTGTTCTGCTGAGGCGAGGTTGTCTCTGCAGGAAGACACGGGTGCAGATGGTTTCTGCTCCTCCCACATGTTCACACCACTATTTATTTATATTAGTTTTATCTGTGTGAGTGTGTCTGAGAAGAATACATCTGCTTTCCATCAGGTGTCAGTTAAGTTGAGAGTCATTTTAAAGTGGTAATCTGGGAGACATCTTTGGTGCTAAGTGAGGTGCTGTGTTGTTTTTCCACTGCGTTTCCGAGAGATCAACTAGAAATCAAACAGTGCGTCCAGTACTGTGACGTCTTTTTCCTTGGATTTTCTACTGATTTTCTCTTCAGTGGCCCTCTTTTCTTTGTTCGTCCAGCCATAGTCGCTATCGCTGCTCATGCTAACTACCCAGTTCTTCTTCTGTTTATTCCAAACAAACAGTTGTTGCTGGAAACATAAAATGTATCACTTCCTCTGTCCTAGAGTGTTTTTTTTCTGGAATGACGCACCCAACACGGCACGGGGTCTTTAGAGCAGCAAATGTGAAAGGTTTCATGATCTGGGTATATAAATATATCAGTCAGCGATAGAGAGTAGCAAAAAAGACATTTATTTATATGAAAATGTCACAGATTATTACATTACTTTAAAATTTGCTTACTTTTGTTTTTTAATGGACAAACTCTGAATGCACCACACAGTTGAATCTCATGCTCAATATGATATATCGGCGCAGTCATCAGCTGCTGCTGTATACTAGCAGCCATCCAGTGCACTAAATCTTCTGAATACAGCTTTCTGAATGCATAATGTATGTGCCAGTCCATAGTGTTGACCGCACACAAGGCTACTGTGTTGGCTGTTGTGTAGCCCTGTGAAGAGTGCCTGTCACCAGTGACTGAACGTATTCTTCCTCCATTTCTATGGTGCTAAGATGTTCCTGTCCCCCCCCTCTCCCTCCTGCCATAGTTCCTGTTTCATAGCCCATTAAGAAAAGCAAAGGTTAGCTGTGCTGCCCTCATCGGTCAGTCGATTACTGAGCCGCTGCTCAACTCTGGCCCACATGACACAATAAAGTGGCGGGGAGGTTTTGACAGGTTTCTGGTCGAATTCACCTCAGTGATCTTTTAGAATTGCCTTTGCTTATCTTCCCTTGGAAAACATGTTCTTTAAAAGCCAGGGTTGCAATTTTGATCCTGTGAGTTCAACACTTCGTTTACGTTACTGCTTACAGGAAGTCAACCCTATAATCTAGAGTTGGTAATCTATACAGCCTTTTTATAGCACCTGAAGCTATATAAGTTGAAGGTTTGAGGGAGTTTGATCAGCATGCTGCGTTCAGTGACCCACCCTGCTTCAAACACATGCTCTTGACTGCTGCAAGAACATGGGCAGAAACACTGAATGAGCTGCTTGAGGCTCCCAATTGGTTTATTTCATTTCTAAGTCCAGATTTACCACTGCACCGAGTCAACATCATCCTGATCCATTTAAAAACGAATAACGCTCTGTTCTGAAGTGGTTTTTGTTACTTGGCAAAGCATGATTTGGCATTATATTCTAATCCTATTTGAAGCAGTTGCATAGAGATCCCAAGCAATGCTCATTAGCAGAGGAAAATTACCATTTGGTGTTCAAGCAGCAATCCCCTACTCAATAACTCTATCATTCTGCTTTATTATAATCGGTAATACCAAATGATATTGAATCAAGAGGGTTTTTTTCGTTTGAGGAGTTTGCACAGTGGAATCATTAATCTCACCTAAGGGGCTTGATTCAGGACAAAAAGCGCCTGATTCAACTCAAAGTATATTGTAGGCTAATTGAAGTAACGCCTCTCTTACAGAGTGTAACAAGAACATCAGTAAACAACATGGGGGCATGTTGGGGGGCATGGACTCCAGCTATTAATATTCCAGTTATGCGCCTGCCAATGCTGCTTAAAGAAGGGCCACTCAACAGAGGGCCCACGGGCCAAATCTGGCCTCCTGAAAAGCCTTGATGATCCTCCAAAGTTTTCCAGACAATGAGGATTTATTGTCTTTGGTCTATTTTGATCTAATTAAGTTACAATTGAGGAGTTATTCTGAGATAGTTTGCTTACTACAAAGCATACGAGCAAACACCTTGCTGACATCCGACCTAAAAAGCTAATGCCTGCTTGTTACATTCTAAATAATCAATGCCTTGTTGCATTTTTGTAGCCCACAGCTCCCCATTGTTGCTATGTTCCAGCACTTGGCCCTACATGTCAAAAGGTTTGGGACCTCCCCAGTCCACAGTGTTGGCTGTGTTGATCCAGAGGCTGCCGTCCTGGGCCACGGCTGGAAGTCAGAGATCCTCCCCTGAATCCTTCCACCCCAGAGTAAACACGGCCCTATAAATAGAGCTCAGGGAGAAGGAGGCCAACAGCAGAATGACAAGCATCCATACTATAAACCCCAGACTCTCCGCAGAGGCCCGCCGGCCCGCACGCACACCCTCCAAACCCCACATCCTAAAGCCAGAGCCTCTGGGTACGGTTAGCACTGGGGCCCCCGGCGCGAGTCGTCCTATCTGTCATCTTTGTTTGGCAAAACAGGCTATTAGACGTTTCCTCTCATTACCCAGTTTTAGGCCCTTGGGAGCGCGTCTGTCGCTGGTATGCTGCTATGCGCAGAGGGAGAAGGTCATGTTATGAAAGACGTGTGCTGCTGTAGTTCAGATGTTTGGGATGGCTGTGTAAATACTTGGAACAGAGAGGACGTCACATGGTTACAGAATTGGTTTTCCGTCACTGTTGCTGTTGATTGCATTGGTAGCCTCTCGGTTTGTAATGAATAAAATTACTCTCCTAACGCTTTACTCCTCTAACACATTGCATGTGTGTCGTCTTTTACTCAGTCCACTGTTGAATGTTGATACTTACTGCATACAACTGCAATACATACAGATATGCAGCGTTTTGGACCAGTTGAATTCAGCCCCCTAGGATATGTGAACAGACTTGTATTGTAGGATTTGTGAATGTCAAGGCACCATCAGACTTTAGTTACCAACTGCCGAGAGCCTTGAGATTGTTAAGAATAGGACTTGAGTGCACCTAAGCTGGTCATATTCATTTCACATTCATTCTACTGTGATGAATAATATCCGTGTCTTTGCGTCAGAGAGTTGTTGATCACTCACTGGGTTGAAAAACGACTGTAAATGAAGAGCTTTCAAAGCACGTCAGCTGACTCATCCAATTCTGCTCCTCCCCCTCTTCTTTACCCTCCTCTCTCCTCTACTCCAGCGTGATTTGCCATGACAACTGAATCAGGCGCAGACTCGGAGCCGCAGCAGCAGCAGCAGGACAATAAGGAGACGGAGAAGGGGAAGGCTGAAGCAGCGTCCCAGCCCAGCCAGGCAGCAGCCGAACCCGCCTCGCCCCAGGCCCAGCCGGAGTCGCTCCCTGCCGCCGCCGGACATAGCACCCCTGCCAGGAAGGAACAGGTGAGCCTCCGTCCGTACCACATTCACTCCCTCTACTGTGTGAATACGGCCTAGGACAGAGGTTTCCAACCATGTGTCATCCAGAGCCATAGGCAGTGTCCAAAAATACACCCCACCAAGCACCAAATGCCAGTAAAATTTGTGTTTGTCGGATAAATCAATAATAATTCCTCGGTTATATACAGTCTTTGGTCTTTGCCTGGTTCAACCTTTGACCCTGCTGACCACTATACACTCTCTGACCATGAGCAAATTAAATCAAGACTCCTGATTGGCTGCCTGTTATGCTGCTCTACACAAACCTGGAGCGTCTGAACTTCTGTTTCTCCGCTGCCTGGATGGTAAAGTAGCCTAACGTTAGTTGAAACTTCCCATTATTCCCATGTGATGATGCATACTAGGTGTGAGGCCACCAAAGAGAGAACATTAAGATGAAGACAAAGATCCGTTTTATAAATGAGTGAGTAAGTTTTAAATTGAAACTGTAAATCTTCTTTCGTCTCTTTATTGAATTTTTCGCACAGAACCTGAGGATTGAAAACGGGTACAGGGACATATTTCGATGAAAAATGTATATTAGATATTTTGGCCAGTAAAAAATATTCTTAAAATAATAATAATTTTTTTTGTAGCAGATAAGCCAGTTGATTTTGGACACTGGCTATTGGTGACAAATCAAATCCAAGAATGCAAAGTTGTCTTGGAGTGAAGGAACTTCTTAAGAACACAATAACAGAGAAAACATCATTACAGTTTGAGATGGGCGATGGGCGTGACGTCGCGCTACAAGTAAGAGGCTCTGTACTGTGCTTTATAGCACTGTTTGGACGTGATGCGTCATTTGCGCAATGAATCTTGGGGCTTCACATTCGTTCTCGTCGTCCAAGTCGTCATCCGATACGTCTCAATTGGCAAGTAAACTGTCGAGATTTTTATCCGTCCTCACATTCCTCTGTGTTGGAATGGTGCGCACAACAACACATATTGAGAAAGACCCTGTGTGTGTGTGTATGCCGGTTTTCATTCCAACCAAATACTACACCAGCTGATAATTTCATCCAGACATGAGGAACTAATAGTTAAAATGAGCTGCTGTTCTGTTTGTTTAGAAGGGAAACCTGCATACACGCATACACGCATACACGCATGGCACATGGTTAGAGATTACTGGTCTAGGACAAGGTGGGAAATGAACACCAGGCAAATGCCAGTAAATTTTGACTCTGCCTTATAAGGTTGTTGCCTCTATTGATCCCTGATAAAGGCCTTCTGTTGAAACACATTGTTTTTTCTGTACAACGAAAAATAGTTTTTAGACCTTCCACTAGTCTCCAGTAGTAGCTGAATTTGTTCTTTCTTTCTTCCTTTTTATAGTTCTTGCACCTTGGTTATATGGTGAGGCAGTGACATTTTTGTTTTTCTTATAAGGTTGTCGACTCTGCCAGCCACTCTGGCAGGTAACCAACCATGATTTGGTGATTGTTTTCTGTTCTTTTCTAGTTTAGTTTCTCTTATATTCTAGTTTGCTGGTAAATTAGTGAAAGAAAGAAAGTTTGGGATGAACCAGTCACTGTGGCCGGTGGACAAAAGAGTTTTTTTCATGCTCTGGTCTAGAACAGTGGAGAATCCCAGGGCTTTTTGGAATCAGCTCAGCGTTTTTTAAAACCGTTGCTCTCTGTTATGAGGAAGAGTGCAGCCTGCAGCCTGTCCATTTTGTGCCTGAGACAGCCCAGGTAGCTCACGATGTTATCTGAACACTAAGAGCTTGTCTGCGGATATTGGCCCAAACAAGCTTTTGGGCTCACTATCTGATCGATCTGCAGGTTAAATTTCCAGTGCTCCCAAACAGCTGGGGCACTGGCAGACTAAAGGCAGAATCCTGCTTTTCAGCTAAATCAGTCGTTTAAAGAAATACAATACAGTTAGCTTGGTTCAGCTGTTGATATATACAGATTTGCAACTGGTCCACAACATGTGACTTCCGCAATCACAAGTTTGTGATTGGCGTAGTTCAAGAACAGAGTAACCCAGTGGGTGTTTTGTTCACCAGGTAACAGACAAACCATTTCCCCAAACAAACATTTATATTTGAAGCTTGAATTCCCCGTACTACTCAAGATGGGAGCATCTTTCTGGTAGCACATGTTTACCCCACAAGCAGGAAGTCACACATTCAAATGTGTTAAATGATGATAGAAATAAGACATGGTTACGTATTACGTGTGATCTTAAATCCTTTTATGTGTGTTCCCTATCTGTAGAGGTCAGACAAATGAAAGGGTGAACTGATGATAGACCTGATCAGAGCATCTGCTCTGATCAGGTGAGGCTCACAGGTGGGAGGGGATTAGCTTAAGCAGTCCTGTTGTGCCAGTGTCTCAACTGGCTGATGGTCCTTTCTAAGAGGTTAGAATGAGTGCAACAGTGGATTAAGTTTAAATTTATAGAGTGCTGTCATTACAAGCAACCAATATGAAGGAGTGGACAGGTCAAAGTCACTGGACCCAGACAGAAGATGTGCAGGGAAAGAAAGGGCTTTGGCTTTAAGATATTTTGCCTTCTTATGTTCTGCACCATGTTTGAGCATGCAGCTGCAATTTGAGCATGCTCAAGCTCGCAACCCGATTGACCCAGCAGTGTGGCTTTTATCATAATGTGGAAAAATTAAGTATGGAAATGGGGTGTTTGATGAAGAGAGGAAATAGAGCATGAGTTGCTGGTGAATCATAATGGGCTGGAATGAGAGAGAGTAGTAGAAACGGGGAGGTGTGAGAGAGACATTCATTATGTCCTGTGTTGGGCAATAAGGGGGGAAAAAATGTGTTTTTGACACTATAATGTTATTTGACTATATACAAAGATACTTTTGCATGACTATAGGATGCCAACCAATGAGTTCACACAAGTTTCTCCTCTGTTTACTCTATACAGTGCCCACAAAAATAAGAAAAAGAAATCATCCCAGAGTTTAAAACTATTTTTTTTTTTTTACAATGTCATTCACAGCTGTGTCGTAAAAACACATACTATGGAGTGGATCCATACCGGTATACTGTAAAATCCAGTAGGCTATCACCCAGCCCTAGTTGTGTCATACTGTGGATGATGGATGATGCTCTGCTATTGTGATAAGTGTGAATTGGCAGGAACAAGGCTGAGAGAAAGCACAGCAGTCTGACATGACAGCGTCAGTGTTTCCTCTGAGACATGTGCTCAGGCTGAGATATTGTTCTGGCACAACAACGTGTACATGTGAATGAAGCGGCCTCCATTTACAGTTTTTCCTTCTCTGTTTTTATGCATCAGTGGTGCTTTTTTCATCATCAATAAATCATCAGTAAACACTGGAAAAAAAACATTCTTTATTTTACAATGGGAGATTTAACTAAATTACGCTGTCATTTTAATTCCCCATGTTCTAAAAGTGGTAGCAATTTTCTTGTATGGTTGCACACCACTGCTGAATGAATGCAGAGGAAGTACTGGTCTACAGTAGCTACAGTAGATAGTCACAATATGATGGATATAGCCTGGAGAGCAAGAAAAGACATTTCCAATATCAAAATGAAAAGAGGCAGTAAATCCACTTTCAGAGTAAGAAGTAAAATGTCTCGGAGCCAAGGCCTTTTTCTGCACAAAGTCACTCAGGAAGGGCTTTGTTTTCAGCGAAGTGGAAAATTGGATTTTCTCTGTTTAAGACAAAATGGCGGCACACCTCTAGCTCTTCTCAGTGGGACCTGATTACGTTCATTCAGGGTCCCAGTCTCTATTTTTAGGTTTTGGACATGTGACAGAACTGGTGGTTTTGTCAAAGACAACTGTGTTGAGTAACTGACATTTAGGGCAGTTTGAGGCGGTTTGGTAAGAGCGCAGTGTACAGGAGGTATTTTGTGTCATTCAGTATTGTTCAACTACGGCCTTTGGCCTTTTCATTCAGAGGGCCATTTCGCCTAAATGCTAGCGTTGTGTTCTTGATCAGACTCCCTTTTCTGTGGCCAAGCACAATAAATGTACAGGAATATAACTTCATGACATTGCAGAGACATCTGAGTAGCTTGCAGTATTGAATAAGGAAAACAAGTTCTCACATACAGTTCAAAGGGACAGTGCAAAGCATACAGAAGGCTACAGTTATCACTTTACATATATGAATTAAATATTCAACTCATTATGTGAAACTAACAGTTGTTGTTTTCCTCTTAGGAGTACCAGGAAGAGGACCAGGTATCCCACAGGTCTTCCACCAGTCGTCTGTCCAGGTCTCCTTTGAGAGGAGTGAAGAAGTTGAAAAACATGCAGTGTAAGGTCACCCTGCTGGACGGCTCTGACTACACACTCACTGTGGAGGTGAGACACTGGGGGGGTTTATTACTTTGCAAGTAATACACAACTTTATTCTAGTTCCACTATTCTAAGTGCATAATAATATGTAAGAAAAAAAAAAGATACATTCCTCCCTCCCAATTTTAAAGATCATAAAAGGAGAATTTTGTAAAAGAGCTGCGTAACTTGCCAGTCTGTGCTTCAGTCTTTTTTTCTGTACCCTGTAAGCTCTGCGCATTGAATGTTATCAATATTCTCCTGTGTGATGTGGTCACATGTCTTGGTATTGTGATACTTGGCCTGATATATTATCATTGGATAAAACTGCGGTATCATGACAACCCTACAGAGGGCTTGGAAGTTGGGCTTTGAAAGTTGGACTTTGGTTTCACTGCACATTTATGTGTGTACTTTGTCAAATTGCTGTGTGAGGATTAGTTTTTGTTTGTTTGTTGTTTCCCAAATCTGCACCATATAGTTTTGAGGGGGAAAAATGACTCGTATGATACTAATTTTTAAATGTTTAGCATTTTTTTCAAAGCTCATTCCATATCCAAAAATAAACCTTTTGAAGTGAGGAGAACTATCAGTCAAAAAGTTGCTCCTTTGTGTTGTAAATGCAACACCGCTTCTCTCTACCTTCAAACAGCCATTCTTTACCCTTGGAACCTTATTAATTCAGAAATAAATCTAAATAATGAACTTATTTAACATTTCAGACTTTCAAATCTCCTTCCTAACAATACAAAGTTGAGCCTCTTCTCAAAGCTGCATTTGAGAGTGCAACACTTCATCTTTGTACTTTGCCAAAATGTGTGCCGGCTGAGTGAGGAAGACCAGACCCAGCAAGGCAGTGACTCAGACCCTCCTTCCCAAATCTGCTCTAACCAGATTCCTTCCCACCAGGGGTTTGGACAGAGGGATTAGCTGGCTGTTTTTAGTGGGGGGGGGGGGGGGGTGACCATGAAATGGGGGCATTTGTTGGAGGGAATCAGCGTCACACACTCTGTGTCGGCATGATTACTTAGCAGCTTGATCTCCCACTGTGGCCCTGGAAGGATTCCTGAGGACATTGGTCTGGAAATGGTCAGTCTGGACCTGTGGCCCTCCAGACAGACTCCTAGCAGGTTTCTACAGTGATGTCATTTTAGAAACATTATGCTGCTGGAGACTCATGCTGTCTAACCTCTGGTGAATTGAATCTTGTGAAATTGAAAGTAGGGATGCACATTTTCAATTACCTGCACATGTTATACTTTCTTGTGCTTCTAAATTTTTCAGTGTCTAGGAAAACACGTTTCTCAGAAAATTACACTACCAGTCAAAAGTTTGGACACACCTGATTGAATGTGTTCTATGTTTTTCATTATCTTAAAGCCATTTTGATCTAAAGGCTTATGCTTAAATTCTTGAAATTTGTTTCTTAGACAAATATAAATAGTGAAGTTGAAGTCTATGTATGAAATTTGAAACTTTAAAGAATCGAAAATATAAGATAGTTTTGATTTGTTTATCACTTTTTGGTCACTGCATAATTCCATTCATGTTATTTCATAGTTTTGATGTCTTTACTATTATTCTAAAATGTGGAAAGTAGTAAAAATAAGAAAAATGTGGTGTGTCCAAACTTTTGACTGGTAGTGTATATTGCATGTGTCCAAACTGAGCTTATACTGTATTCATAACAACTTACCTAATTACCATTTAAATTTAATAAACTTAATAAGACACAGTGTAGAGACTAGGTTAGATCACTGTTTAGAGGGTGTGTGTGTGTCTCTGCACGTAGGGTGTTAGCATGCAAGTTTGGAGTGTGTATCAGACGGAGAGGCTCCAGAGGAATCACCCTGTCCCATCTGTTTACTATCCTCTAATCCCTCTGCCCTGCCTCCTGCCAGGGCTGCCTGGGTCAAGGCGGCCCTGGCACGGGTCTGGGCTCACCTCACCCCACCATCTTAACACTGACATCAGAGGAGGGATACTTACAGCTGACCTTGGACTACAGTGCATTAGAAGGGGTGTGAGCAGGAGGAACACAACAAGATAGAAGAAGAAAAAATGCAGGAAAACTGGAATGATTAGGAGTCGCCTGTCTGAAATCGTGAAAACTTTCTAGGATTAGGCAGGCTATACGTGTAACTGTATTCCTTTTCTTTCCCTAAAGCATCTCACACACATTTTACATTTTAGCTGCAGTCAGGCCCTGAGCTTTTTGGACCAGGCAGCTTTAAGAGATCAATAATACAAAAAGAGTGAGCTGTGATAATGGGTCCAGCGGTGATGCAATAGGCATGAAGCATAGCCGGGTACCTTCGGCAGCACGAAAATACCCATAATCACGGTAAAAACCGTTCTCTTGGGTATTATATATTTCATACGACAGTTACTAATGCATATATACCAACTAAAAAGTTTTCAAGTAGTTTACATTCATAAGAAAACACGAAAGATGGCTAATTAGATCCCTGGTCACTTCAAGAGTTGGCATAGCAACCAATAAATCATGATCATGACCAATCAGATTGCTTGCCTGAAACTACCAGTTGGAAAAAGCATCTTGACAGGCAAGGCTAAAACACAGGCCAGTTAAAGCTTGTGTTGTTTCACACGGTGATACAATTGAGGTCAGAGGATCCTCAGATAATTGCAGCGGGGAGTCCCCTTCCTCCTCCCGATCCCTTTAGAAACGAAACCAGAATGTTAAGATATTACATTTTTATCTCCCTGACCTCGCAGTTTTCTAGCTTGACTCATTTTTCTCCTGTGGGAAAAATGTCTTTTACGAGGAGTTTCTCATCGTTTTCTGTGCCACAGTAATACTCTGTTCTCCCCCTCACTGTCTTATGACTAGAAATCGTTGGTATACTTTCGCGTATCCTGCCAGTAAGTTAGATGTATTTTTTTTATCGTACCTCTAAGCTAGATGCATGCTAGATGTTATCTTTCAGTAAGTGGTTTAGTGGTGGTTTGGCCCACGTTCCAATCTCTTCAGTTAATCACCGTGAACCTCCATAACACACAGCTACTGTTTCTGTTCGCTCCCTAGGCAAAGATTGTTTTAGAAGAGATTATCATGAAATTGATCGTGGATAAGGTTTTTCACGTTTTCTCAGAATGTCAGGTATTTTGGCCCTACAGCTCCAATTCATTTATAATATGAGATCGATTTTCCCTCCATTTTTCTGCTTTTCTCATTCTTCTAAACAACTCCAGGAAAGGCAGATCGCAAGCTGGATTGGTTGCTTGTATGCGCTGTGCTCTAACACACACAGTTTGCTATCGACTGTCTGTTTTGGAGACAACTATTTGGCTAAACCCAAACAGAATAAACCTAGTTTTGCAGATCACGACCAGTTTGTTTGTTTTTTGTGAAAGCTCTGTCAGTAATGTTAGGGTTAAGTGTTGAGTTGAGAAGCCACAGTCACAGCAAGGCAGCGCCAGTCTGACACGATCCTGCTAATTCCCTCCGAGATGTTCCGGTAGGATTAACTATCTGCCACCGCCGGCTTTATAGCTCTGTTAAAATCACACACACACACACACTCCAGATCTCCCCTCGTGTAAAGGATGTGTGTGTCTGTGTCTAGTGACGGAAGTGTGTGTGTGTGTGTGTGTGTGTGTGTGTGTATGTACTGTATGTGTCTAAGACCAGTGTGCTCCTGCTGCTACTTCTACTGCGTACTTGCTGGAGCTGAACAATTAATCGAAAAAAAAAAATCTAAATAGCAATAACATATGCAATTTCCAAATCGCAGAGGCTGCAATTAATTAAGAGAGAGAGCTGTCCAAACTGCATTTCTAAACAAGGTGTTTTAGTGCTTCGGGTAATCTTTGGTCCATGAATCAAATTTTTTTTAACAAAATCACTTTTCTTCACAAGAAATCATCACAACAAAAACTTGTGATGACATGATAATCGCAATTACATTTTTTTGTCAATATCTTCCAGCCCTTATACTTAAATTTGTGTGTTCCTGAGTCTTCGTGCCATAGATTGTGTGTGTGCACTACTCTGCAGAAGCACGCGTGTGTGTGTGTGTGTGTGTTATGGCCAGACCCGTCCTGCTGGTGGAATAAGTGGTCACAGTGGCGCGGCGGAGCCAGACGTGGGGATCTGGCCGGGGCTCTGTGTGTACCGCGGAGGCTTGTGTGTCGTGGTAACACGGACCTTAAAATATCCTCTGGGAGCCGGCCAAATGAGCCGCTGAGCTGCAGCCTCCTCCTCTGGGGGAGATGAGGGAGCGGCAGCCAGTGACACCCGGCGCTCACTTAAAGACGTGTCATCGACCGGTGTTAGCCTTCAGAGGGATGATGTTGTTCACAGGATTGTTCACCTTGAGCCTCAGGAATTTGAAGGTGTATTTATTTGATGCTTTTTATAGAGGAATTGATCCAGTGAAGCTCAGTTGGTAGAGCGTGGCACAAACACTGGCAGGGTTAGGGGTTCAAGTCTCACTGAAAATGCTGAAAATGCACTACGGTACGGTACTGCCACGCGCTTTGGATTAAGCATGTATCGCATGTTAAGAATTCCACCAAAATTGACTTTTAGCTTGTTATTCTGCAAAAGTATAAATCTTCCTTAGATTTGCCCAGATTTGATCTCTGTTCTTTTATGAGTTTTGAGTTATTATTCCCTCAGGATAAAGGAAAATGTAATCCTATGACGTCATAAAATTGAATTTAAAATGCCTGAGATGGTCATCATTTTTTTATGGACAGTCACATTTGTTTTTGTTTTGTTTTTTGTTTGTTTTCATAATTGTAGATGCTGAATATATAGTAGAGGTACAGGAATGCAACCCCTTTCTTATGCAAAATAAGAGCCTAAGTCAATTTTTCTGGTACAATCCATTAAATATATTTTCCTCATGGTGAGATAATGCATCTTGCTTCCAGTATGACTCTGTCAGATGACTCTTGCTCTTTGACCCCCTGTTAAATCACCTGCTGTTTGTCTGTTTTTTTGTTTTTGCCCAGAAGCGAGCCAAGGGCCAAGTGCTGTTTGATAAAGTATGTGATCACCTCAACCTGCTGGAGAAGGACTACTTTGGCATCACATACAGAGACATAGAGAATCAGAAGGTAAAGCAGAAACCTATAATATCGCTGTTGCCATGGGAAAACCTTGTAAACTTGTTAACTAACTTAATTGAAGGATTACATCTCTCTGTGGGTTGAGAAAATTTGACCCTTGAGTTTATGAAACCCTTTCAAAACCCCATAAAATACACTAATAAATGCATGGTGTTCGATCTAAAAACATGCCTGTTTCTCATAGACATTTTGAAGATACACATTTTTTATCCATCAGCAACAATATGATACTAATCAGCTTTATTTGCAAAACACTTTTTATGAAGTTACAAAGTGGTTTACGGACAAGAAAATGCTGCACACAAATTAAAAGCAGGGTTACAGAAGAGTAAAATAAGCAAATCGGTGGATGAAATGGGTATAACTAAAAAATTTACAAAAGCTTGTCTATAAAAGTGCATTTGAAGAACTGTTTTATAAGATGGCACTGCCTCAGCTCCTCAGACAGGCCGTTCCAAAGCCTGAGGGTCTATGTGTAATTAATCTCTTGGTTTTTATGTCCTGGGGTCAGTGAAGTTGTCCTACTTCAGGAACTGGTCCTTAATAATTGATTTCACAATGATCGGGAATTGGGCAGTGATTAATGGTTTTGGTTTTGCGGTTGTCTGTTGCAGAATTGGCTAGACCCTTCCAAGGAGCTGAAGAAGCAGATCAGGAGTAAGTAAATCTAATAATACCACTCAAGTATTTCATCTTGATTTGAAATGGCCAAATGAGGCAGATGCAATTGTAAGATTGAGCTTTACTAATTTAATGTTCTGTTATGTCTCAGCTGGACCCTGGAACTTTGCTTTCAACGTAAAGTTTTACCCTCCGGACCCTTCCCAGTTGTCTGAGGATATTACAAGGTGAGTCAGCAGCTCATTTAAGCTGATTGCTATGCGTTCATTGGCAGGTATTTGATTCTGCAACAAAAATGATTAAAACGGGGGTGAAAAGAGGGGGGTAAATGACAGATTGTGCAGATGAGATTAGATGAAAAACCCAAAGGGCTTATAAAAACATCTCACCAAAAAAGGGATTGGATAACAAAAACTAAATTGATAAAAAAAAATTTTTTAAAAAAACAGAACTTGTCTCTTTCTGGTTCTCCCTCCTCCCTCGCCTCCTCCCTCTACTCTCCCAGGTACTACCTGTGCCTGCAGCTGAGGGATGACGTGGTTTCGGGCCGCCTGCCCTGCTCCTTCGCCACCCACACGGTCCTGGGCTCCTACACGGTGCAGTCTGAACTCGGAGACTACGACCCGGACGAACTGGGCAGCGACTACATCAGCGAGCTGCGCTTCGCCCCCAACCAGACCAAAGAGCTAGAGGAGAAGGTCATGGAGCTCCACAAGACCTACAAGTTAGTCTCAGCATCATTTCTAACACTCTTTTATATAATCCTGAACCTGACAAGAAGTACAAGTCAGTTTAGTCATTTCTACAGCTGTTTCTGACTAAAGAATATAATCCTTGATTGACAGAGGATTTTATCCTCTGTCAATAGACAGAGGATTTTATTGACTAATCAAATAGTCCATATAGACAACTTGCAAACTTGCTTCTCCCACAATATTAGGGCTATGTGATATTGACAATTTGCTTTTTGTTGACTTAATATTTACTTACTTGCAGTAGGTTTGCTGACAGGAATTCTGCTCAGAGCCAGTATACATAGTTTTGTGGGTCTGTGATTGAAAACCTTAGCCTGGTAAAACCATCCTGATCACGTGACCTCACATTCTGTTTCGTTCCACGGATCAGTCTGGACTTCTAGCCGCCCACATCGATTTCCTGAAATTACAATGTAACCGGGCCAATCAGGGACTGCGTCGTAGCTGATGATGTAACCGGGCCAATCAGGGACTGCGTTGTAGTTGATGACGTGAAATACAGGCCACCGCTGCGTCTCCCGAAGCAACGAGCGGTAACGTTAACGTTAGTAGAGTAAACACAGCCATAAGTGCCGTTATTGCAGAAATAGACTCAATAACAACAATTAAACAAGAACAAGAGTATGCACTAGCGGAGTTTCTCGGCGGAAAATACGTTTTCGCCGTTCTTCCGACTGGATTTGAATTTTGATTCGCTGATTGGCTGAAGAAGTTTGTCTGTCAAGGCAAGTACTCCCGCCCACTGAAATCGATGTGGGCGGCTAGAAGTCCAGACTGATCCGTGGAGTGAAACAGAATGTGAGGTCACGTGATCAGGATGGTCTTACCAGGTTATGAAAACCTGTGATTGAAAACCAAATTTGAGAAATTTAAAAAGAAAAAGAAACATAGGCAGCCTCTAAGAATTAGGAATTGTAATGCTCAGTATTGCAATTTCAGTTTTTTGTTCCAATTGTACAGCCTTACTGTAAAACTCTCTTGTTTAGTCCTGAATCTGACAACTTCAAGTCGATCAGTTAGACTGTCTGGGTGAATGTTTATAGCCTTGAATAATCAGTCATCTAACAAGCGACAAATCAACCCTAAGATGTCTTGTTTCTTTCTGCTCTGTTCCAAAATCCAATATCTCTACGGACATTGAGTATGTATTGTGCTATAAATGGATCTAGCTGGCTGTAGACCTTTGTCTGATGCTCCCATTCTCCCTGTATTATATTGATTTGGATGTAATTTGATGCGGTTCTGTGTAGCTCAATGGGTGGAGCACGGCAACAAGACTGCCAGGGTGATGGCTTCCATTTTCTCCACCTATGCTAAAAATGGATGCACTCATGATACTGAGCGGTGCCTTTGTTAAAATCACCCATAAAAACCGATAAAATACATTAAAACAAAACTGTACCCATTTGCAGATGCTTTTATGCAACAAGATTATGAATACTCCATTTTAGATCTCGCTGGATTCAATGCCATCGCACCATTGCTGCATATCCACATTGCTTAAAGAGGATCAGCACCTTTTCTGCTTTACCTGTACCTGTTGAACCAATATGATGATGATCTGTTTTGTCCCGTTCTGTCAGAGGGATGACACCAGCCGTAGCAGAGATGCACTTCCTGGAAAATGCCAAGAAGCTGTCGATGTACGGCGTGGACCTCCACCATGCCAAGGTAAGAAGAGCCTATAACATTTTAACTCAGAATTCAGTATTCAGATTTATTGTGTCTCTTTGAAGTCAAACAAATTTCTAAGGGATTACTAATCCGTATTAATACGCCATGAACGTCCATAGACCACTTGGCGAAATGAAATAGAAAATTGGAGACAGTCATCGCAGCTGGATACATCCTCAAGTGTCTGTTATCAACTTTGTAACTGTCACTTGTTGAAATGTAATGTTTGCTCTCCCCCTTGCAATTGTTACCTCCTTTACAAACAAGAAAATATTGAAGTGATCTTTAACAATTAAACAGTATACCAGAATGCCACCCAGGTCTCCATTCATGACAGTTGTCTCCAAGATGGATTAGGAAATACCCAAGTGACATGTCGACTTTTTGTATTCTGCACATGCAAGACAACAAATCTAACGCATTTCACTCCCGCAACTGGCAGTGTCGCTTGCCACCAGCACCACAACACCGCTGCTTCAGAAACATCACCGCTGCCACAGTAATGCCACAGCTTAACATGCCACCGCTGCGCCGCTGATTGACTGACATTGTCATTGCTGCCTCTGTGGATTGGGGGGGTAGGGGGGTATGGGGGGACGGGGGGTCTGGAGCCCAGCTTGACTTCAGTGATTTCTCTTGTTGTTTCTAATCCGCCTGCCAGATGGGATCAAACGCGTCACTAGAACGCAGGCAGCAGAGAGAGAGAGAGAGAGAGGGAAAGAGCTGGATTACCGCGGCAGGACTGCTGTTGTCAGCAAGGCAAATTACAAACATCACTCTTGATATGAATCTGTTGAATCTGTTATCAAAAGCGTTTTGAAAGTGAAAATGGAGCTAGATGTGAGCGATAAAGAGGATATTGCCTTCATAGATCTAGATCAAAATGAAGGAAATGGGGATTTCAAGAAGCGGCCTTGATCGTACCGAGTAGACGTTGGGATATGTGAGTGCCATAATTTTGCTAAACTGTAATGGAGAATAAATCAGACCAGCATTCCTCTTTTGTCTTCTCTCCTCTCTCATTAAATGCCTAGTTGGTAGGGAGTCTCTTTGAGTGCTTGGCTCCAGCTAAGGGAGAGGTAAGAGGCTGCATTCCATGTGCTTACCTGAGTGTGTGTGTGTGTGTGTTGGTGTGGTTTCTCCTCATGCATGGTTTTAGACACTAAGTGCGAGTTGTGGTTTACAACACGCACTGCACTCACTGTTATTTCAGACTGGTTGTTCCTGCTTTGGATCAACGCTTCCCTCTCAAAAAAGTCCTCGTTGGTTTCACTCGCTCATCTTATTCTTTGTGCAATAAAGAGCCTTGTGAACTCCGCAACCTCATTTCGTGCTTCATCCATATCCCGAGTCTTCACTGTTGCATTTGCCACTCAATGCCCCTTGAGTCATTATTCATGGTCACCCCTCACAACCTGCATAGAGAAGATTAGAATACCAAATGCCTGACTCCACTCTCCACCTGCCTGCTTTACCCTGTTTCCATCACAAACCTGCCGCTGTTTACATCTACTTTACCCTGCTGTGCTCCGGCTCCTATACATCTCCCATATATGCTGTAGAGTTTATAGAATAGGAGTTTATGTTTTGCAGAACGGAAAAAGAAAAGCATTGTTGTGGTCAGTGGCTTCTTTTTTAAAAACGTCACGGACCCTGATGCAGTTTAAAAGGGGTTTAATCTTCTCTTTTTTTTTTCTTTATTTCATGTGCATTCGTGTGTCTTCCCCAGGACTCTGAGGGTGTGGAGATAATGTTGGGGGTTTGCGCCAGCGGCCTCCTCATCTACAGAGACAGGTTGCGGATCAACAGGTTCGCCTGGCCCAAAGTGCTCAAGATCTCCTACAAGAGGAACAATTTCTACATCAAAATCCGGCCCGGCGAGGTGAGCAACAAAAAACGAGATACATAAATCTTAATAATTACAGTTGAGTTACACTTATCAAAAAGCAGAGTTAAACAAAAGTAAGGACTAGCAAAATATAAGAGGTGAAATTGGAAAACACATTCAAAAGAGAAGTGGTTAACAATAAATAGATAAATATGATCAGAATTGATGAGTAGAAGAGTGATGTGAGATTGTGATTTTTGCCGTGTTTTCACCTGTCTTGCAGTTTGAGCAGTTTGAAAGTACGATCGGTTTCAAGCTTCCAAATCATCGCGCCGCCAAGAGGCTCTGGAAGGTCTGCGTCGAGCACCACACCTTCTTCAGGTAAGAAATACCAGAAGGCCTATGACTTATATGAAACAGCTGTTCAAGCTGCACTAGGGAAGATTTTTTTATCTAAAAATACACCCGACTTATCAGCCTAAATCACAAAGTGGGGCTGCCCTATTTGTTGTGTCGCCCTATTTGCCAAATGGTCACTGGTGGGAAATCTTCTCTGCCCACAGGAATTGAAAATATGAAACTTAAGAGCAAAATACAAAACTATCTTCTTAACAGCAGAGAGCGCTCCATCCAGACAAAGCAGCTTGACTCACAAACATGAGACATTTTGCTTTCTCATCTCTTTAGTATCTTTTGGTATAAAGCATCACAGACCTCCCAGGTTGGTAAACATGAGTGTGCTGTGTGCAGTTTAGTGACATCACCTTACATGATTTCTATTTTTCAAGCAGTTACCTTTCATTGCCATTTGGAGCCCTAACCCAGTCTGCAAAGTTACCTAGTGCAGCTTTAAGCAAAAACGGTCCCCCTTGGGCTATTTCACGCAGCCAGCCCAACGGTAATAGATCTCCAGGGAGTCTTCCAATAAGGAGAAGCTTAGTGGCATACCTTAAATCTGTGTTTTATTCCTGGTTTGATTAATGTGAGCGCTTGTAACCGTGGCAGGCTCGTATCCCCCGAGGCTCCCCCGAAGAAGTTCCTGGGCCTCGGCTCCAAGTTCCGCTACAGCGGCAGAACACAGGCTCAGACCCGCAGGGCCAGCTCCCAGATCATCAGACCCGCTCCCTTCTTCGAACGCTCTTCCAGCAAACGCTACAACATGTCCCGCAGCTTAGATGGAGGTAAGGAGCGGACCTGTGTTTTGATGAATGGCCTTGGATTTAGTTTCTGTTGTCCAGTTTGTTTTGAGGTGGGATATTTTATCACCGTCAAAAATTCTTCATTTTACATATGCAAATTAAATTAAGCAGCCCACCTGTGCTAATAGAGACATACAGTATTGGAAGTGCTCTGCAAATTTTACTTGTTTTGTTTTGTTTGTCTTTTCTGAGCGGGTGAAAAAACTTGCTCTAATTGCAGTAAATCACCGGTAGTTTTTGTGAGTAGAAATTATGGCAAAATCCCTTTTTTAGGATTGCAAATTAGTTTATTGTTCTCTTGAATAACTAATTTCTTCTCAAAGGAAGAAAAATGTGTTTTCCACCTGAAAGCTGGCAAAGCTGAAAATTCTGGCACATTTATTCACATCTGCAGCGACATGGCCACAATAGGCATCATAATGGCAATGTGCCGTTGCTATTCAAAATCAAATCCTTTTGTCCCGAAAAATGAAAAGCTCAAATTTTTTATAGCATTTAGAATAACTCAAATTTTTTCTTGTTAGGTGTTGAAAACAGGCCATTTTGTTCTCTGTGAATGCCTGACTTTAAATAAATTCACACTGATTCCAGTTCATTGCATCTGCGTTTGTCTCTTGGTCCTCCAGCCCCCATCATGGAGAACCATGAGACCCTCATGAAGGACAGTGCTGCTGATGCGGCAGCTAAAGTCATTTCCAAGGGAGACCTCATCACCACGGTAACGCCAGAGAAGAAGGCAGAGGAAGAGAAGGCGGAGCAGGAGGACGCCCAGATGCCCGCTGAAGGGACATCAGAACCCGCCCCCTCCACCCCGCTCAGACACGACACCAAGGTAAACACTTTCAGCTCAGTCACCGCTGCTGTGTTTGAGTTGGATAAAAGAACCTTTCAGAGGCTTGGATGGGTGTTTTTTTTTATTTTGGTTCAAAGAACTTTGTATTTTGTACAAACATGCCTTGATTGTTGAAGATGCTTCTTGTTGGTGGTTACACACTCAGAGGGAATGGTGCATTTTTTTCTCAGTAGCTGCTGCGTGACTTGTCTTTTGCAAGTCCTTTTTAGAAGATTCTTTTCTTTTCTTTCTTTTTTTTCTCCCTTAATGGACTGTATTGCTGTTGAGAATAATATCCCAGATGCTTTCAGCTTACCCACTGCAGTAGACTAGGCCTAAGTGCTTCTCGTCTTGTGTGCGCTTTACTAATTAGCTTTTCTTTTCTTGTCCTTCCTTTGACCCCACACTATACTTGTGTGCACTCATGCGTATTCGCCCCCTGCCCCTTTGCTCCTCTCCATTTACACGCATCTCATCCCTTCCCTTCATCCCCGCTTCCCATCATCCCTCACCCCATCAGTGCTCACCTTGTGTATACTCGTCCGACCCCCTCCGCTCAGAGCTCTCGCTCCCCTCGTCCCCCGTTTCATCTACTAAAGTGCGTCGGCGGCGCAGGGAGAACGCGCGCAAACGGGCCTCGTCGGTCAGTCCGGCCAAGAGCAGCGCCGGGTGCCGCCGCCGGCAAGCTCGCGCCGACCGCAAGGCCGCGCTGCTGGAGGAGCAAGCCCTGCTGCTCTCAGCCCGCAAGCAGAGGCTGGAGCAGGGCAAAGGCCGCGGCGGCACCCTCTTCTCCTTCTCCCTGCACCTGCCCGACCTGTCCTCCATCCTGGATGAGGACGGCTACATCACCTTCCCCGACCTGTCAGAGATGCGCTTCCTCCCCGAATGTGCGCAGCACTTCCTGCCCATCAAGTCGCCTTCGCTCATCCCCTGCTTCCTCTTCATCTTCTTCTTCCTGCTCTCCACCTCCTTCTCTGTCCCCTACGCCCTCACCCTCTCCTTCCCCCTGGCGCTGTGCCTCTGCTACCTGGAGCCCAAGGCAGCCTCCCTGACCGCCTCCATAGCCCAGGGCTTCCATGACCATGACAGTTCAGAGGAAGAGGAGGTGTGTGTGCGCGTACGCCTGTGTGTTCCAATTCCCGCCTCTGGCTTAGAATGACAGTTCATTATAACAGTTAACCCCTTATCCTGTCCTGTATCTCGCTCTGCTGTTTCTACCAGTCCAGAGCCGACCTGGAGACTGTGTGTGTCCCAGTGTCTGTCAGTTCTCCTACTTTCAGAACCTCATCTCTGCCTGGTCACATTCTCATCCTGTAGACTGCATCCCCATCAGCATCACGAGTACACAGAGATGAACATGCAAGTCTCACCATTTCTTAATTGATGGATTGGCTTGTATCTGCTCCACCTTAACGAGAGGGTTAGACACAAACAATGAGTGCCACTGGGGAGTGATTTACTCACATTGAAGTCAAGTTCAGCTTCTTGTTGATAGTCTTTACCAGTTTAGTTTTTAGCAGCCTCACTAACAAATAGCTGTGGAACAATATCACCATCATGCTGCAATGGAAAAAAAATCCCTCATACAAATATTTAAATACTGTGCGTTTGTTAGAGATTATGGGGATTTGAAGAAGTCACCTATCCTCATTCAGTTACTAATCCTTCACCAAACCCCTTATTTAAGGACATTATAGCTTTGTGCCTAACCCATCTCAGTGTTATCATCTACATTCACAGCTTTATAGTGTAGACTGCTACAAGATCAACACCAGCTGCATGGAAACACTTCCACATACATCTGTGCCCTCATTCAGTCAGTCAGTCTCTCTGCGTTGCTATCTGCCTCAAGCAAAGCAGCACAAAGTACGATAAATCATTTAAATTGTACTTGTGCTCCAGAAAGCCCCTCAGCTTTTTAGGGAAGCAGCTTAGAGTGCTAAGTTGTGATTTTTCCCTCAAGCAACACTCTTTTGAATTACAAATGGCGGCAGTGTAATGTATATTGTAATGCAGAGAGACTGTGAAAGTTTAAAACATCCAGATCATCCTGTCATCCTGCATGGTGAAGAGGGGGGGCCTGAAAGTCAGGTTACTGTTCATCACCCAAATCAGCAAATCAAATTATTGTATATCCAGAGTTGTATGTTTACATAGTGACAACACAGCTAATGTGTTACCTACCTGGACTGGATTTCAATGAATATAGAACAGGATGTAGCCTTTCCAAATCCAAGGCGAACTCTATGATATTATGCTTAAATGTTAAAGTGACTGACCGAAGGTTTCAACTTCCTCTGAGTCTGTTTTGCTTGCTTACTATTCTTTTGCCTTTTTGTTCTTTTGCTAACCTTAATCTTTGGTGTTGTCTGATACTGTGAAGCTTACAAAAACAACCAGTACATTTCCATTCTTTCCATTTGTGGTTATGAGGAGTCTCTGTTGAGAAGTGATGCATTTTCAAACGTTCACAAGCTGGGTTCTCTCGTTTTCTTGCTTGCCGATCGGAATGGTTTTGGTCTGTTCGACAAAGCAGACTGACAGCGAACAAACTGACTTTGCCTTTGATGGAGAGACGACCGCCACAGAGGTTTGTACATCGAGGAAAGCCTCAAGAGTTTAAGGCATGAGAGAAGAAGTGGTGGAAAAGAGAAGTAAAGTGATGCTGAATCATAGGTGGAATGTTTATTTTAAAACATTTGAAAGGATTTATATATAATGAAGTCCTGCATGTGAAGCATGCAATGCATCTTGTTTGTACTGTTGACCCTTTAGTTTTTGGTCCCCTTAATATAAAGTGCATACACTTAAAACTTAATATACACAATGCTTTTCTCTCACAAGTTTTCTATTGTCACCCTGTCTCTGCAATTTCCTACATGTCACTACGTCTTTCCCACTGCCCACATTACATTTTCTTCTTATACTCCTCTCCTATACTGTTCTTCTCTTTTTCTACACACCACCCTTCCCCTCTCTTATCTCTGTTTCTTATTGCGCTCTCTCTCTCTCCCCCTTTGCCCGTCTTGCCCTCTGTGTCTTATCTCTTTTATCGGTGCTTCTCCTTGTCTCACGCCGTCTCTGTGCTCTCCTCTTTACTTGCTGTCAGTCGGAGGCAGAGGAAGACTCTGAGATGCGGACTCAGGTACGCTGGGCTCGCTTCATGGCCCAGCTCACTGCATCACACCACCGCCGGATGCACTGAGCTACCCAGACGCCATCAGTCACGTTGTGCCGTCATTCCGCTTTGCCTTTGCCTGCTGCTGTTGACACACACTCACACGCCACACACCGGACTGACCATCCAGTCACCCCTGAATTCACTTCACAGACTGCTGCAAAGCTGTCGCTGCTTCTAAACATACCATTCCAGCTCATTTCTCAAGTGCTTTTCTTTGTAAATGGTGGAATGATTTTAAGGTTTCTGTTGCTGCACCTTATGTTTAACAATCAAATGGATTGTACGGTATGCAGGGTTTTTCTTTTTTTTTTTATCCATTTGTGGTACAATAACTCTGCAGTGAGTTGACTTTTGACCATCATGTCATTCACAGCCATAGAAGACAAAGCTCCCGATCTCTCCCAATGAAACATAATCAATTTAACATGGCATAGCAAACTTAAACTGACAATTCCTCTCCCCTCTTTTGTCTTTACAGTATAGTTTCATAAGACGAGTAAAAGGGGAGAACGTTTTTATCAGGCATAGTAATCTGATGCTAGAGGTTGGTAAGAGAACGATGCATGATCTAAATATGCATGCAGGTACTTTGATATGAAGAATCCTAACTGGACTGCTGTCAAATAAGTCTAACTCACCAGTAGCTCTGTCAGTATTGGATACTTTTTCTGGACTTCCCGTGTGGATTGGAGATAATATCTACCATAACAGAGTGACTTTACTGTGAGCAACCAAACTCATTTGTGTGAGTGATAAAGAAATAACAAATGGATCGGATTAAGTCAAGGTTTGCAGAGGTTCTCAAATTCTAACAAGAATTGGGAGTGTTGTACTAAACATAAAACTATGCATGAAACCATTTATTTTCATTGAATTAAGCTCGTCCTAAATGCTGCCTTAGCATTTAAGCACAAGCTACTGTATTTGTTAACAGCCACCACATGGATGGACCTTTTGCCATTATTTTGCTGTATATGCAAGCCATAAATGTACACCGCTGCACAGGTAGCCTGCACAGCCTCTCAAAACAGGCCCACGAACTGTGTAAAGAATCAGGAGGTGTAGGATGCAGTTGATTTAGGTCTGCATCAGCTGACGTTTCAGGTTTAGACCTTTTCCTCAGAAATATACTACCAGTCAAAAGTTTGGACACACCTGATTGAATGTACTATGTTTTTCATTAACTTAAAGCCATTTTGATCTAAAGGCTTATGCTTAAATGCTTGAAATTTGTTTTTAGATAAATATAAATAGTGAAGTTGATGCCTATGTATGAATTTCTTTCCAAAGCCTTTGCCTTTCTATCAAGGAAAAGGGCGGCTACTTTAAAGAATCTAAAATATAAGAGTTTTTATTTGCTTAACACTTTTTTGGTCACTGCATAATTCAATTTGTGTTATTTCATAGTTTTGATGTCTTTACTATTATTTTAAAATGTGAAAATTAGTAAAATAAAGAATAATGCGTGTTTCCAAACTTTTGACTGGTAGTGTAGTATCAACTGCATTCTACGCCTCCCGACTTTTCCCCCCCACCATTATTCATTGGATGTGCAAGCTACCGTTGCATACTTAAAGCATGGCCGCCGTTCCCTCCGCGCCGCCCCTGGCCTCATCTCCCTGTATCGTGGTTGATCGGCTCCCGCAGGACACCGAGCCGCCCGACGAGCTGGTCAAGCACCAGAGCAACATCAGCGAACTGAAGCGCTCCTTCCTGGAGACGGGCGACAGCACCCCAGGCATGACGGAGTGGGAGAAGAGACTCTCCTCGTCTCCCGCCCGCTCACCGAAAGCAGACGAGGCACCCATGATAGAGCCGCTGCACCCGCAGGATGTAAGCTGCTTTCCACGGCAGGCTAATTAACGGCATGTGTGTGTGGAGCATGACATCACCGAGGAGTCTCATACACACACGCTAGCACATTCACACGCAGGATACACCAGAAGCATTTTTGTAATGAGAGATATTTTATATTCATTATGGGTCTAGGGCAGAATATTTTATATTCAGAATCAGCCTTGTGCGGTATATTTTATATTCCAGATGGGTCTTGTGCATATTATAAGAGAATATGGGCACTTTGATATAGGAAATTAATCTGTGTAAAGTCATTCAGAGTTTGTGCGTGAATAAAATTGCACATTTTAATCCAGTGAGTCTGTGTGTCTCTCTGCCAATATTGCTTTATGTCTTCACTGTATCTCATCAGCAGCTGATTGACATATTAATAATTTGTCTGGGTAATGGATGGTGCAGTCATTAATCAGTAATATGATTGTGTGCTGGAGTTAGGAGTAGTTTTATCAAACTTTCTCATCCTGTCCTTTGTGTGTGTTGTGCAACATAATCTGATGAGATCATGCAGGATGAATGAGCGGCACTAATTACAGTCTTTGAAGACGAGTCACTAACATCAAAAGAGTCTGACTGACTGAAATGAAAAAGATGCTGATTCTCTGGAGGAGCTTTGGGATACAGATCTCCTTCATGGGAACTTGCAGCCATGGCAACACTGGACATGTCCTTTCTATTATCTGTCTCGTTCTGAATGACACCTTTTTTTTTTTTTTTTTTCTGCAGACTAAAGATGAGCAGCCTATGGGAGATGAGACAAAGAAGGAACTGGAAGCTAATGCCACTGAGGTAAACTGCTGCTAATTTGTTTGTCACACTTAAACCTGAGCTTGTTTGTGTATCGCTGTGTGTTTCTCTTTGTATTTGTATCTACAGAGCTCCATACATATCTGGACATTGGCACAGTGTTTTTGATTTTTTGGATCTTATTACTTTGGATGTGAAAGAGCACAATTACTGAGGTAGAAGTTCAGATTTTCAGCTTTAATTTAAGTTGTATTCATGCATGTCAGGTAAAAAACTATACTCCTTTTTGGATATGGTTCCTCCTTTTGTAAAAGTCATATCTATGTAAAGTATCACACGTTGCACCATTCACAGTTCTATGAGAGGTAGTTCTGCAATCTGTGCAGGGAAAAGAGGTTAAGATGCATCAAACAGTGCATCTTTGTCCACATACATATCAAGCCCACTATAAGTGTGTGTCTTTTATATATGTAGTTTCTCTTGAGCTCAGTTATACTGTGTATTGGCTGTCTCTACCACTTAATCCCCTCTTGTGTATTAACTTGAACAACCTAGTGTCAATAAGCCAAGTGTCTCCCCAGGCGGCAGGATATGTGGTGAAATACGTGGTGGATAGTAACATAACAGACGGGGCCACCTCCTCCGGGCCGCACGGCATCAGTCTGTCCACCACCATGGACGACGATGTCTTCATGGACGGGACCCTCAGGGAGGAGGGGAAGACCCCCGACTCCCAGGACGAGCTGTCGGAGAGGTCTGTGGTAAAGATCAGCCCCGGAGCCGTCAGACAGGAGGTGTCCCAGGCCATCAGCGACAAGAGAGGGACGCTCATCATCCTGAAGGAGGCGGAGGACAAGATGGACACCGATGGTGGAGAGGTGGACACTCCTACTGAGAAAGGAGAGACTGTTGTCTCTGAGGAGTTCCTCTCTGCCTCTGAAGAGAAAGATGTACCAACCATCGTAGAAGACACAGCTGTTGGGATAGACGCCAAGACAAGTCCGAAGATGGAGACCAAAAAGTTTGACATGACAAAAGGGATTGGCTCGCCAAAGAAGGCCATGGCTCCATGGGTTTCTGAGGTGGTGCAGGGGTCAGAGGTCACCTGCGTGTCAACAAAGGAAGTGAAGGAGATGAAGACCTTTGAAGGGGTCCAACAGAAAGCCGAAATCTTCACCTTTGAGGACTTCCAGACTGAGCAATCAAAGTCGAGCCTGACCACATCTCAGATTACTGTTACTGAATCCTCAACTACATCCTTAGCAGTGGTACTGTATGACAAAAAAAAACCAACCTGGTTTTGGCTACCTCCCTCCACATCCCCACCACCACCACCACCACCCGCAGCCTAATCCCCATTACCTTCCCCTCCAGCAGTAGCCAAACCAGTTTAACAACAATGTAATCAACCGCTCTGCATGGCTAATGGTCCCCAAACACCAAGTGTTTACTCTTACACTTGCCAAACCGCAGGTTTCTGTTGCAGTCAAGCGCTCTGCTTCTTTTTGATACAAGTGTTTTGGGTTCTTTTTTTTTTGTTTTGTTTGTTGACAGCTAAAACAGCTTACCTTACCTTAGCAGCTGGCTCCAACAGTTGATAAGGAAGGAAAAGGGGGGGGGGGGGTGGGGTCTTGTTTGTTTTTACTGTTTTGCTCAGCAGCGCCATCCTTTCTTTCAGCTCTGTTATCAGTCCCCCCCTAAAGCAGTGACTTCATAGCCCTGGCTCGGTGCCACCGCTGCAGCTTTCCCCACCTCACTCTCCAAAATCCCCTGTGCCTCTGTAACAAGTCAGCTAACAGGAAAAAAAATTGTATGGGTCTAGTTGAAAAGAGATTTTCAAGTGTTCTTAACTAACAGTTTTTCAAATACAGATTTACTGGAAATTTGCTCTTGGTAGCTACAATAATTCTAAAACCGGATTTTCGTTTGAGGTTTTAGGATTTGTTCAACTTGGTATTAATGTCAATGGATTTAATAGGATTCTTAGTACACAATAGAATGTGTACCATACCCATACAATCCAATATTTATTTTTATTTTCCTCTCCATCTTTTTCCACATTCTCTCTATTTGCTCTTTGTCTGGTGTTCACTGTGTGTCTATTTTGACTGTCCTCTCTTTTTCTTCCTTTCTTTCTGTCTGTCCCTCCGTCCTTCTGTCTCATCAGTCTACACTGGGATGGGTCTCCTCTTCTCTGAGTCCCACCTCACAAAAGGTGACCACTCCCTTTCAGAATAAGGCACTGCAGTGGTGCTGGTTTACATGAAAATCTAAGTTGTTTTCTACCTATTACATGTAATTCTATCTGGTTGTTGTATACAGTAAAAGACATAACTGCTTTCCTCTTAACAGGTGTGATGTGAGGCTACCTTGTGCTGTATGATTTTTTTTTTTTTAATGCAAAAACTAATGGGACTATTATCATTCACAGACATCAGCTGAGCCAGAGGACGAGGCGGGGGTTGCCACGGCGACAGAGGCAGCGCCAGCCGAGTCGACAGGGCCTACGGTGAATATCCCGACCACAGAGGCTGCAAAGGCCGAGCCGCTGCACACTGCAGCGGAGGAGCTAGAGCTCACAGCCAAAACAGTGTCTGCAGAGGTGAAGCTAGGCTGCGCTGTAGTGTTCGAGATGGGAGTGAATGAACAGACGCCGGAGGGTATTAGTGAGAGTAGCATAGGAGATAGCCCAGCTGACTCTGTTGTTTGTGAAAGAATTGGTGTTCCAGGTGCGGCGCTATCAGGAGGGCGAGTTCAACAGTGTGCATCTGTGGAGTCGGCAGCGGAAATGCAGCTGATAGGAGCGACGGAGGAGGTAGATGATAGCCTGCCTGCTGATAATGCCTTGCCAGAGTCTGCAGTAAGGCAAAGTGAGGAGGTAGTGGATGAGGAGGGAAAGGATGCAGGTGCGGAGGGGGAGGCGGTGACAGTCAAAGACGAAGATGAATGTTCCAGATTCACCGTCGAGCCTGTATACACCACAAACACAGAAGATTGTGGAGGAGAAGAAGAGGAGCTGCCTTCACCAGAGGAGGAAGACTACCAAGAGGAAGCAGGGGAGAGCGGTTTGGATCGGGAAGTAGCATTATCCACAGATGTAAAAGTCACCAAAGAGAGAGAGCACACAGAGGTAGATGGCAAGAGAGTCCAGTTCTCCACTGAGGTGCAGTACTTCAAGGGAGAAATGTTTCCCACAGAGTTAGAAGATGCCATTGAGGAGGTGGAGGAAGAGGGAGAACATTGTTCACTGGCAGACCTTCAGCGTGCAGAGGATGAAGAACAAAGGAGCTTTCCAGACAGCTCAAAACGTTTGCCCTATGAAAAAGAGAAATACCACTATGCACAGGTAGACAGCTCAGAAGATGAACTGGAGAGAACAGAGGAGGAAGAGAGAGAGGGAAAGGAAGAAGAACAGATACAGGAGCAGGAGGAAGAACTGAATTTGAGACAAGCAGAAAACTGTGGCGGTGAAAAGATTGCGGAACAAGTGAGAGAAGAGCTTATGGCACCAGAGAAAGAAGAAGAAGCAGAGGAAGAAGAAGTAGACCAGACTGAAGTATTGAAGGAAGAGGAAGTAAACGAACACGACCAGAAGTCCAGCTTACAAGAAGTGCCTCAGACTGAGCCGAGCGCCCCAGAGGCCCCGCTCACCCACGCACCTCCAGCCCTGCCTCAGTCGGAGGTAACCCTACCCCAGCTCCAGGGCCTCAGCCTGGGCCGCGTAACCTCACCACTCCCTTCCCCTCTGGCCCCACGCAATCTGCCACTAATAATCAAGGGGCAAAACTCAAAACCAAAAGCATGGACTTCCGTCTCAACTTGCTAACTTCACTGTTTGTCGCTGAGCAGATCAGGGAGCCTATGAAATGGTGCACACACACTTGATGGAAACCTTGTGATTTGCATTCTCCTCATGGTCGTTTCCAGTACACTGCTTCAGTTTCCTCTCCTTCACTGGATTAGGGACCCTAATGCATGACTGCATGCTTGTTTAGAGATTTAAGCCCTTAAATGATTGTCATTGGCTTAGTTTATGAGCATGTGGCATTTATTTGTGTCAATTTGATTACATTTGCAAACGGTGCTGTGGAGGCGGGGGCTATTTTAAGAACAAAGCCGCACAACAGAGCACACCTACCACAAGGTTGTGATTTTCAGGCACACAACACCTAATTTATCTTTGGAGAACTAGAGCATCCATCGTTCTGGTAGTGCGGTTATGCTCTTGAACGCATTTTTTCACGCCCTTTTCGTTTCTTTTTGCACCCATCTGTCCCAGAGTCCTGAAGCCGTGCAACAGGACGAGCTGTGTACCAAAGAGGTGCCTGTGATCCACACAGAGACAAAAACCATCACCTATGAGTCTGCAGAGGTACATATGACCTATATACTTCAAGAAAATGTAATGTTACCACCAGACATCAAAACTATGAAATAACACAAATGGAATTATGCAGTGACCAAAAAAGTGTTAAACAAATCAAAACTATCTTATATTTTAGATTCTTTAAAGTAGCCGCCCTTTGCCTTGATGGAAAGGCAAAGGCTTTGGAAAGAAATTCATACATAGGCATCAACTTCACTATTTGTCTAAGAAACAAATTTCAAGCATTTAAGCATAAGCCTTTAGATCAAAATGGCTTCAAGATAATGAAAAACACAGTACATTCAATCAGGTGTGTCCAAACCTTTTGACTGGTAGTGTATATACTCCAAAAAATGTAATATCACCCTAACTTTGAGCCTTTTACTGCCTACTGGACAATTTTGAAAGATGCAAGAAAGTGCTTGAAGAAGGCTACGGCTGTTTGATTTGACCAGTAATGTTGAGATTAAAAAAAAAATCTATTTTAGTATGTAGTTTGATTGTTTTTCTATTATGTGCTTTTAAGTGTTCAAAACTTGAACGTCCTTTCACAACGGAGTGTCTGATTATCAACAGGTCGACACCAACGGTGACGCAGACCCCGGGGTGCTGCTGAGCGCTCAGACCATCACCTCGGAAACCACCAGCACCACCATGACCACACACATCACAAAGGTCAGGGTTCGTCAGCTGTCCCTCTCGCCTCTAAGCTCTTACAGCCTATACATGTCTACAGTAGAGTAATGCAGCTGTATAAATGTGTAATGTTCCCCCTCCCAGTTTGAACCTTTCTCTGCTTGCTGCCCAATTTGAAACATGTAAAGAAGTGGGGACAGGAACAGGAGTCTGTGTAGTACGGGGATACGCATCATTACACACTCCTGGCCCGGGGAAAATGGCAACGCGGTCTCATGTTGCTTTTGCCGCAAAGATATCATCCCCCTCTCTGACCTACATTTCTAGAGGTTTTCAGTAACATTTTATAGCTCACGACATGTATTAGCACAGAGGTCCTAGCAAACATGAAAGCAGCGCTGCACACGCTGCACACTAGGAGCACATTTCAACCAGCAGGAGGGGGGTGGATGGTGAACCAGATTTTAATGCCTGAAATACTAACGCTAGCACATTTGTGCAGAAATGTTAAAGCTGCACAAGGCAATTTCACATGTTTGCGGCTCCATGTCAGTGAGAGGTAACTGTTTTTAAAAAATTTACCTCAAAAAAGATAAAGAAACAAAATCACGTAATGTGATGTCAGTAAACTACACACAGCACGCTCTTGTTTACCAACCTGGCTGGTCTGTGATCAGTTTATACCAAAGGAAACCAAAGAGATGAGAGAGGCAAAAGATCAGAGTCCAGCTTTCTCTGGATGGAGTACTTTCTGCACTGCTGTTGAGGAGACAGTTTGTATTTCACTCGTTAGTTTCAATAAGTCCCTTCCTGTGGGTGGAGAACTGGACATACAAACACCAGATTTGGGCAAAACATGGCGAATCTGTGCGGTTTCAATTAGTGGGGATGGGAAACTCTTCTCTGTTGCAGCCCCACGTGATTTCGGCTGATAAGACGGTTGTGTTTTTACAGAAAATTGTGCTTAGTGTAGCTTTATGGTTATGACCAGAATTAATGTTTATTGCCATAGGCGAGGTTTGTGTGTATATATTAATTTAACAGTCGTCTTTCTGTTCTTTGTTGGTCAGACGGTGAAAGGAGGAATATCAGAGACGAGAATCGAGAAAAGGATTGTCATCACAGGAGATGCAGACATCGACCATGACCAGGTCTCTGCATAGTTTATCTTACAATCTTCCTCTATATTGTTTAATCTTGTTTTTCTCTCCACCCTCCTTCCTCCCGTCCCGTCTTTCTCTCTCTCTTTATACTGTCAATGATTGGATTTGTACAATGACCATGAAAAAGTAAAACGCTGAACAGTGACCTTGTCCCCCTGCAGGCCCTTCACTTATCTGTTCCCCGCACAATAATAGGCTCATAGCCATGTGATGCAGAGCGGCTTAGCATGTGACATTTTACAGAGTCTCTTTAACTTGTGGTGTGACTTTAACAAGTATTGCAAGTATTACAAATGTAACTAATAGTGGCTTCCGTGTTGGCATATTTACTTACAATCCGACATTCCCACTCCCCCACCTCCCTACCCACCTCCCACCCCGTTCTCTGTCTCCCCCTGGTGGCCCCTCCTGGCACTGCACCCTGTGTGTAGGCTCTGGCTCAGGCCATAAAGGAGGCTAAAGAACAGCATCCTGACATGTCAGTGACCAAAGTAGTGGTACATAAAGAGACAGAGATCACGCCAGAGGAGGGGGAGGACTGACCCAGGTAAGAGAATGAGGTCCCAGTCCCGGTCTGGTCTGGTCTGGTCTGGTCTGGTTTTGGTCGGGCTGAGCTTGCAAGCTGGTCTCCGTTCTCGGCATGCTGCTTTCCCATCAGTACTTCCTCTCACTGGTACAGACAGCTGTGCATCTGTAGCACTAACAGCCAATGCATCATGCTGTCATCATCCCAGCCCCGCTACCCCAGCAGGGAAAAGTCGACTTGTGCGTGTGTGTGTGTGCACAGACCAGATATTATAGTCTCCACTCATAATGACAAGGCTGAAAACCCTTTACAGTAATGCTTCTGGCAGTCTCATGCAATCACTTGTAATGTGGTTGCAACACTCCCCCCTGCTGGAGAGAGCAAGGCTGCTGTGTGTACTTGTAGCTCGATGTTAATGATGATGTCCCTAAATTACTTAACCCAGCACAGACCTTTCTAGTTTATTTAGATGACAGTTTATAATTAAGAAATCAAAACTGCAATACTGACTGACTGGCAATTTCCAAAAGATGTTTGAGACTGCCTCCTAAACTAGATAAACTGGAATGGAATTGGAAACAATCTTTCATTGTATTCAAATCAAGCAAATCTAAATCTAACCGAGCATTAGTATTTTCATTGCTCCCACTAAAGTTTGATTCTTAATTTCACAAGTACAGAAAAAGACATTACGGCGAAAAAGCTGTGTCCACATGTAGTGCGTATTACAATAGCAATATTCAGCAAGCAAAATTGCAAGAACAATGTTTTGTCAACATTGTGTAGCCTCACAATAGGCACCGTCAGTGACGAGTGATTAAATACCAGCTGAACCAGCTCTGCTTCTTGCTGCAGCTCTCTGTTTGTGGTTGCCAAGTCGCCCATATTGACTGAAATCTGATCTTGTGTATACACAGATGCGCTTTAGGCTATCTTTAAGGTCTATTTTCCACTTAACTCTTGCAATACAAATACCCTAACCTCTTTTTCTGGCTACTGTTATCCGGTGATGTACTGGTAAATAGAAAAGGCGGATAGAATATTACCTCCAATCTGATCATCATGAGGTATAAACACCAGTATAAAAAAAAATCTTAAGTTTTCAGAAAAACATTTATTTATACTGTGTTGCTCAAAAACCCCATGCTCAAACAACTTGCATCAGTTTGATACTAATTCCTCTTAATTTACACTCTGAATTTTACTCGGTAAAGATTTATCTCAGACTAAAAAGATTGGTAAACTCTATTTTCCTGCTGTGATCCAAAGCACCTTACATTACTATGAGTGCGTACATTTTCAGCCACAGTGGGAATCGAAACCCCTAATCCTGCCAGCAGTAGTCCCATGCTCTAGTGTAGAAGTATAGAAACCAATCATGTAATCGCTCTAGTAATGATAGCTGTGTAGCGGCCCAGCAGGACACATTCCATAGTAAGAAATGTTCGAGGACAAGTTACATCCTTGAAACCTAAGAACAATGTTTCCACGATATATATCTACACATTCTTTAAAACTATTTTCTATAATGAGACTTGCACACCAAGCATTCACTCCCAGTCTGTGTGTCTGTCTGTGTGTGGGGGGGGGGGAGGAAATAGGTCAGAGGTTCTTGTTGCAATGTTTTCTACCAACTTTGCAAACACAGCCATTTGTGTTTCAACTTGTCTGCTGTCAGTATCGTGAGGGTTATGACGGGCGCGGATCGAGCCTCTCATTCCATTCTGCTGGCCGCTTTAACCCCGCCTCCCTTTCCTCTCTCACTTTGTCCCTGGAAACTCTCTTTAGCTGAACTTTTTCTAAATCACCTTTTGGCGCTCTAGCTTATTATTTCATTAGCCCTTTGAATGAAATGGCCCCCCCGAGGCACAGGGTTTGGGATGAGTGTGCGTGCATGTGTGTACTTGCGTGACTCACCAGATGGGAATGGCTGGCTTTGTTTTCCGCGGCCTTGCCCTCAGCCCCGCGTGCAGCTCTGTCTTACGTCTGCCTGCCAGTACGGCTGCTTCTGAGTAGCACTATTAACCTTCTACTAAATGTTTTTTTTGTGGTCTTTTGGATGCTCGTCTCTTTCCACTGTAGATACACACAGAGCGGTGGGGCAAAGCTTGTGCAAAAGTAAGAAAAAATGTATGGGACTAGCTGTGTCCACAGTTTGGAGAATCCCATTCAAACCTCACCTTTTTAGATTGAGAGGGACTATTTTGTAGGGATGGGACGATATATCGAAATTCAATATATCGCAATACAAAAATGCGACAATACGTTTTATTCTGCTGTAGTAATCACAAATGAGACAGCTTGCCCAACACAATTTAACAAGCTCGCCATCCAAATTATATTATTTGTACTTTGTAATGGCATTTCTAAATTATTGTTTACATTCTAGCGAGCCAGTGCCATTGCTAGAAAGACTTGTGGCTCAGAAATAAACAGAATTCTGCACAGCCAGACTTTGTTGTCATTGAACTTTTATTTATTACATCCTAACGTATTGTATCAAATTGTGAAGCTCATATCGTGTATCGAATTGAATCGTGAGATAAGTATATCGTCCCATCCCTACTGTTTTGTATTTTTGTTAGCCAGCTATGACACTAGCCTTGTGGACTTTTATATATTGCTGGTCTTCGCTGTCAACAGAATGTAAAATGGCAGGAATTGATAACTTTGCAGTGCTAACAGGAGCATTGCTAGCAAGTTGGCTGTAGCCAGCAAATACCCAAGTAAGCCTGTGTGTATCTACATGCATTTTTGTAACTTGTGGTCCTCACTGCATCTGTTTCGGGGGGCAAAACACCGCCGTAAACCTTTTGGCCCCAGTGCTACACTGTAAGGCATGGTGTACTATGGCAGTGAAGGTTCAGAAGTGATGAAATATGCAGTATGTACTAGCTGCTGTTTTCTCTGCTCCTCTAGGAATAAGGCTGAGGGCTGTTTTCTATTCAAGGACTCAACCTCCCAACATCCGACACCCAGGACTCCACATGTACCGCCGGGACTCTCAGAAGACTAGACGGCTCCTACTCTCCAGATGCTGCAGCTCGCCACTAGTCCCACCCATCACCTGCGAAAAAAATGCATTTTGCATGAGAAGGACGCAATGTTGCATTATCAAATAATGGCAAGATTAAACAGAAAATTGTACGATTAAAAAAAAAAAACGGTTCTCGATCCATCTGCACGCTCAATCCCTGTGTGTGCAGCAAGCAAACCTTTTACTTTCACTGCCTTATGACTTTGATGCGTTTTTATGATTACCGAGAATAATTATTGTAGCAAACGTTTTATTTATGAAATAAAGCCATCACTCCAAAAACCTAAAATTGCTGTAGGCTGTATATGTTAGAGCAAACACTATTTAACCTTGCTGTAGAAGTGCCAACCTCATTGCCAGCAAGCATCGCCTCACTCACTCCAACAGCTCAATGATTTTCCGTCAGATGCCACTGCAGAAATCAATACGGCCCAGTACTGTACATACCTAAGCTTTACTAGAAGAAAAGCAAATTATATCTTTCACAAATGATTTTGTCATGTCTACTTGAATTGCTTTTTCCTTTATGATCATATCAGTATTTTATTTTTTTTTCTCACCAATTGATTCCACCACTGCAACATTTTTGTTTTTTTTGAGAAGGTGAAACGTAGTCTGTTTTGGGGAACTCCAAAGATTTCTGTGCAAGAAACTGGTTTTTGTGTGCCTGAGGCCTTGCAGGCCTTGAATGTTTCTGAGGGTTGATGATTGGCTGCAGCAGAAGCAGAAGTCCCAGGTTGTGTGACTGTGTCCAGACGAGATGCAAAGCCAAGAGCGATCTGTCAAACCCCTGAACATGTCAGCTACATGCCTCCCTCATCTGTTCAAACTGTATCTGAATAACCAAGTATCGTTCATGTACAGCGATGTTTCCTCAAAATGGTGAAATAAAAGTGGCAAATGCATTAATTTTAATTTTTGTCATTTTCTTTTCAAATAAAATATTGACCATATTACTGAAATTTGTGTGATTAGTGGACCTATTATTGAGATTTTACATCTTCAACACTGTTATGGAGTCAATATTTCAGTAAATACATTAGGTTGTAATGTTTGATAAAGAAAACTTTATTAATTTAACAAGAGGATGTTTGTGTTATAGGCTACTTCCCTGTTATTAATACACAGGATGCACTGTAACTATCCCTTGTGTTATATTTAATCAAAAATATTAATAAGCTTAATGATAATCTATCCGGCTTTAGTAGGCTATACGCAACACGACTGCACTCTGAACTCGTTAAACAAATTGGATCATAAACTTGATAGCCTCTGAACTACCATTAATGTGGAATGCCCAATTTAGGATTCCACATTCGGGTTTTAAACGTTAAATTCATTAAACTTTATTTATCCCCACAGGGCAATTTTCATTGCAAGCATGGAGACATAGGCTACATTAACAAATACGCTATACAGTAGGTTACATATCGGCCTAAGCAATAAAACCTATAACCGCGACAAAAACGGCAATTTCATCTACCCTCGAACCCTCAAATCGGGACTTGAGCGAGGTTTAATAAAAATCTTCTCTTGAAGGATAAATATTGGGAGGGAAAATACCTATTTGTACTGGGAGAGGGTTCAAACTGTAACGCCAATAGCCGATCTATTATTGAATAAGCTGTGACCCTAAATACTTAATTGATTCATTAAGAGGAGGACCCTAGGGCTAATTAAAGCCGCATTTTTATGGCTACAGATAATTAAGCTTGCATAGAGGCCTGTTTGTCCGAGGCCCCACCCCTTTAAATAAGTGCATGTGTGCCGAGAGAAGGAAAAGTGAAGAGCTCTCACTCTGTCACTATATTTGGGTACCAGAAACGTCAAAGCAAAGCTCGACGGATGTATTCACGTTATGTAAAATTTACAAGATGTAAATTATTGTTGCAGATAACTATCCTTAAAAACATCTAAAGTTTACCAAAGTACTGTTAACATTCAGAGCTAAAAAATGTGCATTTTGTGATGAGTTGTTGAGAATAATAACACGGTTTTAGGTCTATACCAGATCAGTCACTATGGCAACAGTGTTATGCATGGGGAAGAAGCTAGGATTTATTTAATTATTATTAATTTACAGCATTTAACTTATATGCTTACACCATCTCTTTTCTGAGGGAAAATTGCAGAACACATGCGAGTGTCAAACCTTGTGCAAATTAAGGTGGACCAACGTTGATTTATTTATTTTTATTTTTTTTTTTTTTTTTGCCACAGTGTTGTGGACATTAAGTGGCAGGTCTATCAGTCAATTAAAGGTAAGACGCTTCACTCCTCTGTACCTGAGCACAAGCAAACATCATCACGGTTTACAGCACTCATTTTCTACAAGTCATTTATGTTGTTTATTAAGCATTATCTAACTAATAAAAGGAAGTAATAGTTGTGGAAAAATTAAATGTATCTATCCTCTAACTTGTATGCAAATGGTTTCACATTACATCACAAAATGCAAGAGCTATCTCCAGTGTAATTAGAATGGACTGCTGCAATACATTAGATATAGAAAAAGAGCTGCATTTGTTTCCATAAAGCTGGCGGTATACTTTACTGCAGAAATTAAATTTGTCTGGTTCGAATAAAGAAAAAGGCATATTGCACAGAAAGCTAAGCATTGCATTGGCAATGCATTGACAGGCTTGCTGGCCAAACTAGTGGAAATTGCAACCATTTCCCAATCATCTGCAGTTGGTCTAAAATATTACATGATTGTGTTGCATTGCAGAAAAGCATCTCAATGGCTGACTGGCTCTGTCATGGCTGTAAACAAACAATACAAAGCCACAGCGAGTAGGTTATACCCACATTTGCATGCAGCGACAATTTTGGGCATACTTCATTTCAGATATAGCGCTGCCTTAACAATCAGCTATCAGCAATCAGTAGCCTACTTATGTCCACAGCACAGCCACTGTCCTCCATATGGTAACTAACTTTTTACTGGTTCTTTCTCTGTTTTCATTCTAGTTGTTGTTATGAATGTCTTGAATTGTCACCTGCCTACGTACCATGAACCCTCTGTTTTCCATCTTTGTTGTGTACTTTTTAAATGAAATCGTGAGTTTGGGAATAAAAATGTAAAATGATAATTGTTATTTTTTCATCCCAAACAACTGCATGATCATTGTAATTAAACTATCTGGAACTCACAAAATGCTAACATGGTTCTGTACAAGAAAGGAGTCATGTTAGCATTTTGAGACTTCAAGAAATAAACATTTCAATAACCATGCAGTTGTTTGACAGCTGTGAAAAGATTGTGAGCAATTAACAAAACCATATTGCACATAAATTACTAGAACTCAGAAAAAGCAACCACAGATTTTTGTTGTTGTTTTGTTTTGTAGCATGAGCCTTGACTTTGTGGGCGTGGCCATTTGAAAGTCACGCAATGTCATCGCCACGAAAGCGGCCGCGTGACTGCACAGACAGACTCTCTCTCTCTCTCTCGCTCTCTCCTCGTTTACTACCGAGTGATTCATCTTCTCGGACATAGACGATCTGTGGGCAGTGCGTGCTCCCGTGCTGTAGGTGGCAGCAGAACAATGCAGCATTTCCTGTGGAGTCCAACAGTCACAACAAGAGGAGGAAGAGGAAAAACGACAGCTCTGGATCGTCGTCGACTGCCTTGCGTGACAACACCAGGATCGCGTTCAGGCTTCGGGTATTAACATTTCTATTCACTATTTGTCGCTCGGAAAGGGCGTAGTTAGCGACACGATACGTTTTGGGCTTTTGTTCACTAGTGCAGCGCTGTCTTCTTTGCTATTTCTGAAGTGCTTAAAGACACCGAAACATGCCAATGGAGGCTTGCTGACCAAAATGGCTGGGCGCAGTGAAATGTGAAATATTCTTGCTAAGGTTATCCTTTCTGCACGCAACGCGACTGTCACGCAAACGCGGGGATAAAACCGCGTATCTGCGTGGCGGACAGCGAAGCGTTTTTGTACGTTTGTGTGTAATTTTTATGTCAGCATTATCGCGGGTTTTAACGCTGTAGGGCCTTTTTTTTTTCCAAAGGATTTCTGCATGAGTGATTTAGCCACTTTTGTTTACTTTATGTGTTTTCGACGCTTATCTGTCATCGGGTGTTTTAACAGTAACTAGTTTGCTTTATTTTTCTGTGTTTGCATTCTTCCTGAAAGTGACGGGGTGTTGCGTTGTCAATCTGTATAAATTATCATAATAAGCATGCAAATTGTGTCAGCGCTCCACCCCTCTGTTTTGCAGGTGACTAACATGCCCGATTTTGTTGTAAATCGAAACGCTTGACCATTCGCTGTTTTCTGCTCCCAGGTTGCTCCTATTTGACCTGCAACATGTCTGACTTACTGAGATATATCGACTATGACCACAAAGCCACCTTCCTGAAGATGCTGAACCAGCAGAGGATGGAGGGTGAGCACTGTGATGTGGTGGTGGTGGTGGAAAACATTGAATTCAGGGCTCACCGCTGTGTCTTGGCAGCCTGCAGCAACTACTTCAAAAAGCTCTTCAAGAAGCAGAGCGACGAGGACAACTCCATCGTGGAGCTGGACTTCATCCGCTCCGACATCTTCGAAGAGGTGCTCAACTACATGTACACGGCCAGGCTCGCCGTGAGGAAGAAGGACATCAACATGATGATGTCGTCCGGGCAAATCCTGGGCATCAACTTCCTGGACAACCTGTGCACCCAGAAACGCGAGCTGACCAACATGAAGACCCGGGAAAACCAGGCGCCGGGCGACCACGGCATGAGAGCCCAGGACGCCATCCTGAAGGAGCTGGCCATGGAGGAGGTGAGGAAGAACAGCTTCTACGACCAGGGGATGGACGGCATGGGCCCGGGCGGCTCGCACGTCTCCCAGCCCCACAACTACAGCACTAACATGGGCAAAGACCCGCACGGCCACGGCTGGGGCTCCTCCTCCTCCAGCGACATGAAGCTGGAGTACCTGCTGTACGGCCACCGCGACCACGGCTCCTGCCAGGGGCCCGGCGGGAAGCCCATGGACCACAACGCCAAAAAGGAGAGGCTGCTGACCGCCAACAGGCCCTACGGCTGCGAGCACTGCCCCAAAGCCTTCACCACCGCCGCCCACCTCAAGGAGCACCTGAAGATCCACTCCGGGTTCAAGCCGCACCGCTGCGTGGTGTGCGGCAAGGCCTTCATCAGAGGCCCCGACCTGAAGAGGCACGAGAGGGTCCACAGCAACGAGAGGCCCTTCGGGTGCCAAATGTGCGAAAAGGCCTTCAAGCACAAGTCCCACCTGAAAGACCACGAGCGGCAGCACCGGGGCGAGCGGCCGTTCAACTGCGGCTCCTGCGACAAAGCCTTCATCAAAGCGTCGGATCTGAAGCGCCACTGGAACACCATGCACAGCGGCAACCCGCGCAGACAGATGTCGCTGTCCCCCGCCGCCTCCCAGCAGGGCCAGGCGGACGCCACGGACCAGAGAGACTGGAAAATGGAGACCGGGCCACACTCGCATAACTCTGGGGACTGTTGAGCCTGCAAACACACCAAACATCAACACACACTGACATGGCAAACACACGACGACACGGTAAACACACACATAACGTGCACGACACTCACCCAGCCGCAGACATATGTATACACACCGACACAACCACAACCCTGTGACAGGCTGCGTAGCCGTAAATCACACGGACAATGATCGGAGTGAGTAACGAGAGATCATAGCATGTTCATAAGACTGTGGGGCTGTATTATTATTCTAAAGAGTTATGTCAAAACGATGTTTTCTTTTGCCTGTAAAATCATGTAAATGTTTAGTTCACTCTACTATACGTATATTTTTCACAAAGCATCGTTGCTATCTAGACTGGGGGTTCTCATAACATTATTCTCTTTTACTTTTATGGAATATGTAACATTTAAATGTTTTGTTTAACCTTTACTGGATTTTAAGGAGATAAAAGAGAGAGAAAGAGAGAGAGATGAGCGAGAGAGAGAGAGGAAAAAAAAAGATTTTCTGCATAACATTTGTTGCGTTGAGTATATTCATGTGGATGTTTTTAATGGATGTGTTTAGTTGTATTGATTGATATTACACTGTAAGAGTAAGAGTCACCATTTTGCATTTGACACAGATGATACCAAAGTCTTGGGCCTTTGATGGATTGTCTTTAAGAGGCTGTCCTGCCCAAGCAACCGGCCAACTAGATTTACTGTTATACAGTATAACTGTCATCCAGCTATCAACAGTTAATGATAGATGTCTGTATATACTGTAGCTTAGTTTGTTGCACAATTAGAGTACAGAATAATGAAATATGCACATATAACATTGTCCTACTCCTACACTTTGACAATAAACACCATTTGCTGTGTTTTATTGTTTTTTCCAAAGTTTGGTTTTGTTTGAGAGAGTTCGGTACTCAGGCTTTGTGTCCAGTAGACACATCATGTACTTATTATTATTATTCATCAGTGGAGTGAGGTGTGCCACGCCCAAATCAATCTCAAGCTGATCTGTGGGAATTACAGGGTTTCAAAGCTGTGATCAATACCATCAGCTGTTGCCACATAGATTAAACTGGTCAAATTCTGAGGATTTTGCTTGGCCTTGGATGAAGTGCATCTAAAAAAAACAAGATTATAGGCTGCAATTTCCATTTGAGCTCAGAATCCTATGTGACCTATAGTGGTAAGAAGTCCATTAGAATAAATCAGCTGCAAAACAGAAAGTAGGATTTTGTAGTGAGTTACCAACAGGAGCTTGGTTATCATGTAATTTATGTAGTTGTGTAGTTCGTCAAATGTTCACAATGACCTGTTAAGTTACTGTGAGAGAAATATTCACATAAATTGCAGTTAATCTTTTAATTTTGACAAGAGTTATCACCAACTAGCCCTACCTGTGTGTGCAGCACCACACCGTTACTCACTTTTGATTGATAGCTGCATGTGTCCAAGTCACTGACTGTATTACTGAAGCAGTTCAGAGAGATTTAGCTGGTGTCACCGATGGATTATGAAGCTGCTGTGTTTGGCCATGTGTTGTCTATTAAACTAATATATCACACAGCAAAGGTCTACCTGGAACAAAGATATAAAACATGTTCAGGACACTTTGAGAATGATGCATCTTTAGTTCATCCGAAGTTAAAAATGTCTTCTATCCAGGCTCAAGCAGCGGCTCAAGCTTTGGTTTGTTTATAAGCCCAGTCTATGCAAACAATCACATCTGCTGCCCAGCCCCCCTAAAGTCTGCTGCCCCTCGGGTTTACCGAGTCCGTCTCCGGTCCGTTTCGGCTCCGCAGTTTAACTGGGAGTAGAAACTGACCTCTCAGTGACCTGAGTGTTTCACATCAGAGGGTAAAGACATGTTGGACAGGACGTACAGGTAGCTCACACACTCTTGACACGGCTGTGCTGTGTCGTCGAGGGAAACTTTTCAACTCTCCCATACTCAGTATGCAACACTAGATGGTGCCCTGTTCATAGTGATTGACCTGTTGCTGGCCAATTTGACCCGCTCCTGTAGACAGTCCAAGTCTAAATGAGGCACTGATGACAGTGTTAGAACAGCAGCTTTAATTGAATTACAGATACTGGGTTTATTAAAGGGAGCTGAGCTCGCTCTAAAGCACATATGGTGCCGGTGTGAAATGTATGCGCCAGCACACCTTGATGTTTTCCATACATTTACATACATCTGACTCCAATGGCTGGAGTTAGGCCAGTGCAGTATCAAGGTTTCACAGTCACTGCTCTGTCTCCATTGACAGCAGGCTGCAGATATACGTATTTATGAGTGTGACCACACAGCCGGGTGGAAAGCGTCCTCACTACTGGTCCGTTCTCTGGCTCGTATGCTGTATGTACGTATGTAAGATTGATCTATTCTTAACTGTTAACAGAGGAAGGGTTTGATCGCCTATAATTTGGGGTGAAATGGCTTTGTGGAAAACTGACGTCAGCGTCTAATGGAAAAGGCGGGCCTTGCCTCACTGGTGTCAGTAGATGCCCAAGATCTGTTTTCTGCATTTCCTGGCCCTGCCGTGTGTGTGTGTGTGCATTAAACCCAGCGAATGATGCAGGATCTGGGTTTTGTATCACACTGTTGGACTGATTGGGCTGGTTATGCAGTGTGTTTATTCTATTGTGTGCCTTTGTGTCGTGACTGCCTGTGTGTGCGTGTTGTGTGTGAATGTGTGTGTGTGGTGGGTGGGGTGGGGGGGTGAAATGTGTGCATGAATTATGTTGGTGTGTATGTGCCAAGGGATTTGTGTGGTGAGGGGCTTATTGTGTGTGAGTATGTGTGTGCTCAAGCATGTGCCTAAGCGCATTTATATGTGTGCGCACGCATGTGTGCGTGTGTATGCATGTGTAATGATTGGGGGGTGGAAAGTGTGAGTGTGCATTCATGCATGTGCGTGTGTGCGTGCATGCATTCGTGAGTGTTTATATGTTTGTGTGCTATATGCATTTATAATGAGGCCTGTGTGTGCGCACGCACATCTGTGTGTGTCTGCATGCGAGTGATGGGCGGCGAGTGAGTGTGCATTCATGCATGTACCTATGTGCGTGTACTCATCCGTGCCTGTGCGTGTGGATTGTGCATCAGTATGGAGGAGGTTGTGTGTATGTGTGTGTGTGTGTGTGTGTGTGTGTGTGTGTGTGTCAGTCAGTATTTGTGTCAGTGCTTATTTGTTTATATGTATGCATGAGCTTGCATGCATGTATGTGCATGCAAATATGCACATCATCACTATTTAGGGAATTTAAATGTGAGCAGGCCACAGAGTCCTCTAATGCAGGTAGTCACATGAGACAGTATATGTGTTTGCGTGCATGTGTGTGTGTGTGTGTGTGTGTGTGTGCATACATTAGTATTGTGGGGGTTGTGCATTCAGGTTCGCTCTTCAGCTTGAGTTTAGTGGCTTTGTGTGTGTATGTGTGCACTCTTCAGCTTGAGTTTGTGTATGTGTGTGTGTGTGGGCGCGTGTGCATGTGTGACTCTGCGTATGTACGTGTGTATGTGTGTGTGTGTACGTGTGTGTATGTATGTGTATGGTGCACACCCGGTTTCCATTACCCTGGCCGGCGTGGTTCGCTCAGCCAGACCACAAACCTCCTGTCTCCACTCTGGCTCCACCCAGCGCTGCCACAGGCTTCCCAGAAAAGAGCAGCGTCTAATTAAAAAACTTTAATTACATTCATCTCATCTCTCTCTCACATACACACACACACACACACATACACTCGGGGAGAATAAAACAACTGTATACAAACAATTCCATGTGATATACGGGCATGAAAGGCAAACCCAGCACATTTTTTTTCCATGTGAAATGGCTTTTAATCAAAGTTGCTGACATTCGTAAGCCATATAGTCTCCCGTGATGTCGTCCTCACTCGAGCGCCATCTGGAATTGTACCGCTGCCTGCTTAAGGACTTCTGGATGATGGGCCCTCTCTATCCCCCGCTGCCTTTTCATGAGACGTTTTATGTCCCTGATTTTATCTCCAAGGCATCTTTAAACCGAGAAAAAAAACCCATAAATCATCATCTTGCAACTGCATATCTCCAGTTACTGTATAAACACCCACTTAGGCTATTACACTGATTTGATGGGGCACCACTTAAAGTATGACACCGGCTAAATTATGCTCAGATAGCAGTTAATCCTCTATCAAGTCATATTAATTGAAGGGGGGGGGGGCGCTGATCTCTGTGGAATGTTACCGGGAGGTTTCACTCGTCACCTGGAACACAGGAGCTCCTATCCGCCGAGCTTCCTCCTGTCCCGCCGGGCCGCGTGGGTTTATTAACCGCGACCGCGGACAAGGTGGGCCTTTGTCGACGGGCGCGGCGTTGACCTCGGCGGGTAAGAGACCTCCCTTCAGCCGGGCAGAGGGGGGTTATCAGGCCATCGCCGGGCTGCTGGCTGCTGGCTGCTGGCTGCTGGCTGCTGGCTGCTGGAGCCATTGTTCAGCACCGGAGCAGATGTTACAGCTGAGAGATTAGCATCGCATCACTCCTCCTCTGTGGGGAGCCGGGCCGCCCTCACTCACTCGCTCAGGCCTCCCTCCATTCCTCCTCTCTCCTCTCCTCCTCCCTTCTCCTCTCCTCTGTCCCCGTCTCCTTCTCCTCTCCTCCTCTTCTTTCCTCTCTGCTCTCTTCTCTTTCCTCATCTCCCCCTTCCTCTCCTCCTCCCTTCTCCTCTCCTCTTTCCCCGTCTCCTTCTCCCTTCTCCCTTCTCCTCTTCTTTCCTCTCTCCTCTCTTCTCTTTCCTCGTCTCCCCCTTCCTCCTCCCTCGTTTCCCTCTCCTCCCCTCCTCCCCCTCTTCCTTCCCCTTTACATTCCTCTCCTCCTCCCCTCCCTCTTTCCCCTCTCCTCTCCTGCCTTCCCCTCCTCTTCTTCCTTCTCCCGTGTCCTTCTCCCTCCTCCTCTTCTTTCCTCTCTCCTCTCTTCTCTTTCCTCGTCTCCCCCTTCCTCCTCCCTCGTTTCCCTCTCCTCCCCTCCTCCCCCTCTTCCTTCCCCTTTACATTCCTCTCCTCCTCCCCTCCCTCTTTCCCCTCTCCTCTCCTGCCTTCCCCTCCTCTTCTTCCTTCTCCCGTGTCCTTCTCCCTTCTCCTCTTCTTTCCTCTCTCCTCTCTTCTCTTTCCTCGTCTCCCCCTTCCTCCTCCCTCGTTTCCCTCTCCTCCCCTCCTCCCCCTCTTCCTTCCCCTTTACATTCCTCTCCTCCTCCCCTCCCTCTTTCCCCTCTCCTCTCCTGCCTTCCCCTCCTCTTCTTCCTTCTCCCGTGTCCTTCTCCCTTCTCCTCTTCTTTCCTCTCTCCTCTCTTCTCTTTCCTCGTCTCCCCCTTCCTCCTCCCTTGTTTCCCTCTCCTCCCCTCCTCCCCCTCTTCCTTCCCCTTTACATTCCTCTCCTCCTCCCCTCCCTCTTTCCCCTCTCCTCTCCTGCCTTCCCCTCCTCTACTTCCTTCTCCCTTCTCCTCTCTCTTCTCCCTTCTTCCCTTCACTCCTCTCCTCCACTCTCCTCTTTCCTCCCTTCTCCTCTCCTCTGTCTCCTTCTCCTCTCCTCTTCTTTCCTCTCTCCTCTCTTCTCTTTCCTCATCTCCCCCTTCCTCCTCCCTTGTTTCCCTCTCCTCTCCTGCCTTCCCCTCCTCTACTTCCTTCTCCCTTCTCCTCTCCTCCCTCCTCTCGCCGTGTCTCCACTCCTCTCCTCCACTCTCCTCTCTCCTCCTCAACTCTCCTCTGTCCCCTCCCGTCATCCCTGCACCCCTCCTTTCTCCCCTTCCCTCTCCTCTCCTCTCCTCTAGTGCCCACTCCTTCTCTTCCTTCTCCTCTCCCCCCCCCCCCCCTCCCCCCAAGTCCCCTCCCCTCCCTTCTCCCCGTCTCCTCTCCTCCCCTCCTTTCCTCCTCTCCTCCCCTCCTCACCACCCAGTAGAGATAACAACTGAAGGCTGTCTTTGGTCAAACACAGCACATGCTGTTCTCCTCCTCCCCTCCTCATCTCCTCCCTCCCTCTTCCCTCCCTCCTCCTTCCCTCCTTCGCTGTTATCAGCCTCAGCGTTGGAGGTCTCACTCTGCTAATGAAATTCCCCTGGTGATCATGCTGAGGGATCTGAACAGTGTTTGGAGTCCATGTTTGAGGAGTGACAGAATGGGAATACACAAAAATCTGATTTCAAAAAATGGTACCTGTTATTTTGACAATCTGTTACTGAGAAAGAAAGAAAAAAGGTGGATATTTGCATTATTCAAAAAACAGTTTATCTACCTGAGATTGTGGATAACACCATCTTTTTATGTGTCTTGAAATAATGGATTCTGGCTGTAGCTAACACTTCAGTTATTCAATAGATGGGGATAAATTAATTTGTTCATTTTATGGCATTTTCTGTCATTTTGAAAGCAAAGTAATCTAGTAGTCAAGCTATCTGCACACCTTCAAAATCTTCTTAGCAGGTACAAAAGGATGAAGGCAGAACTAAATAGAACAGAAAGACTCCATGCACACTGCCTTACAATAAAGCTCAGCATTAAATTGCTATGTATTGAAAGCAAAGTAATCAAAATACACTTGATTGTAGTCAGGTTACATTAATGTATCCGAGTAACTCTGTGGATTATGTTACTGATTACACATTAAACAGATAATCAGTAATCTGTAATAGATTATATTTTTAAAGTAACCTCCCTAACACACATGGCACCTTGGTACATGGACGATTTTACATTCATTCTGTATGAAACCTATACAAGTCTCTTAAAGACTTAAAGAAAGTATACAAATTCCAGACTGGATGTAGGTTGAATGGTAAGAACCACAAATAATTTGCAGTGTGAGTACCAGGTGGTTGGGTTTGCTGCATAGGATAAGTAACAGAGAGTTTGTAAAACCTTACACAGTATAATTTACACAGTATACAGAGTAGACACTGTACTTTTCTGTGATTGAAAACTTACAATCTGATTTGTCCTGATCTGATGAGGCAAAGCAAAGACACATGCACAACCAAAAGCAATTACCTACAAATGCAACACACATGAATACATTAGATATAGACCACACTGTCAGATTATATGTTTCTGTGTAGATTCATGTCTTAATATGTCAAGGTTAGTGTCAATTCACTTTCAATTCAATCAAACCAGCAAGTCAATTTTCTTCCAAATTCAAAACTTGTGTGTTGTCTATGTGCATTTGTCCTTTTCCATGTCTGCATTGACTTTGATATGTGTGCAACTGGCACACATATTAGAAATGAAGCTTGAAACACATCAGGGGGCGGATCCCCATTAGAACTTTTAAATGTCCAAAATAATAATTCACTTCTCATCGCTTTGTTTTTAAATGAACAAAGTCTCGGTAATGTGTCAGTGTGTTTTACTGTTTGTGTATTTAATGCTCTTCAAATAAAGATAGCGTAGTTAATAGTATTTCAGATGAAGTTTGGAAAGAATCAAGGATGAATCCCCATTGGAGCTTTTAACCCAACACATAAACACATTGAGTTTGACCTATGATGGGATTTGAGTGATTGGCCCTTCGACCTCACACTGCAGAGTCTGTTGCGAAAGATCCTCATGCTTTGTGTAGACAACCTTGATTTACTTGCATGACACACGAAATTATCCAAATTGCATTTCACTTAAAAGCTTCTTGGAAGAGTCAGATCCATTTCCAAATCATCTTTGTAATCATCTCCAGACGTACCCCGGGGTAAAGACAGCCCGCTTTCTGTCTTCTCCCCCTCAGGGATTATAACTCCATCACAAGTTATTCTGTGGTCTCTCCTTGAGGGGAAAAGGACACCGTTTTTTTCAGGGAGACTTCAACCTGTATATTATTTTAGGCTGGAAAAAAACAGGCTCTCCTCAGGGATGCTCTCTCTACTTGTGATTCAGACGAGGGTTTATCCGTCTCCGAGGGGCACGTCAACCTGGAAAACCTTGACATATTATTATCATAAAGGTCTGTCAAGCAGAGATGGAGGTGAACCAAACATCTCATTTGGCTGAATATTAAGTGAATCCTCTGTGTTTGCAATGCTGAGAACAATGGCTGCTGTGATCAGCCGCGCACTCCTCAGCAGACCTGTTGAAACATCGGAGTATGTGAGTTGGACTGGGGCCCAAAGTCGAGCGCCTCGCTGTCCTTCTTCCTCAGCAGGTGTTCAAATATCAATTATCGGCGGTTGTTTCCTCAGTCCGCGCCTCCAGGAGCGCGTGTTTAATCTGAGGACGTCCCTGTCTCTGTCCCCTGCTGAGGGAAAATAAATGATAAAAGGTATCGCTTCGATCTCTGTCCGCTTGGCCTCGCTCTGTCTTGTCTGCGTCTGAGCGCGGAGGGGAACTTTGATGTCAGCCAGCCAGACTGGGCTCTGGGTTCATGAGAGGGGCCTCTGTTCCCCTCTGCCAGACGCTGCGGACCGCAGGACCCTCAGTGGGCAACGCACAAGGCTGCCGGGGCGTCCCAGAAAATATTGACTCATCATTAGAGGCATGCGTCTGCGGGAATTTGATATGAAAACATGTGTGTTAGGTGCATACGTCTCATTTTTGCAATGTGGAACCAAATAGAATAGAACAGAACTGAACAGAAAAGAGTGGAGTAGAATAGAAAACTCTTTTGTCCACACATTTCCTTTGGTTAAATCAAAAGCAAACAAAGTAGAACAAATACTATTATCATATACGATAAAGCAACATAAGACACACGGACATCATGAAAGTCGATGAGTTAAAGTGAAAATCCGTGACATTTTGATATCAAGAAATTTCCATTTTGCTACTCTCTATTAATGATTAATAGGCTATAACACAATAGCGATACAACCTACATCCAGTTCATGAAAGCTTTTACATTTACTGTTGTAATCATGTCTGGTCGGTCTTTCCAGGGAAAAGTGATGAAGTGAAGTGAAGCGTTTTATGTCACCAGAAGCAGCGGTTTGTTTGGAGTAAACAGAAGAAGAACTGACAAAGAAAAGAGCGCCGCCTACAGAAACTCAAACTTCACCAACAGAAACGCGGGACACACTGTTTGATTCACAGGTGATCTCTGGGAACTGCAGCGCAAAAACGCCACAGCAATGACCGCTTCGCAACCAAAGACGTCACCAGAATCAAAACGTGACTCTCGCAGATTACCGCTTTAATCTTCGCCGTCAGTTCGTCTCCTTTCATCGTCTCGCACATGACTAAACCAGTCCGGAGCCAGCGTTATCAGCAGCCGGAGCCTCTGATCAGCAGAGTAGCTGGTCCAGGAACAGTGAGCGCCTTGTCCCAAAAACCATCACAAGTGGTCAACAGCACTGCAGCCAAAGGTTTTGAACTCGCAATCTGGCACCAACCGCCCGATGTAATGCGGTGGCGGAGCAGAGGCTGTTAAGCTGTTATTCAATCAAGCCAGTGTTGTGGTCAGTGTTTCAAAGGCGGCCTCTTAACTTTCCAGGTAGTGCGTGCCAACCCACTGAATGATTGAAATAGAACAAAGAGAGCTGCGGAGAGATACGGGACAGTCGGAACAGTTTGCAGTTGTCGGGCCCGCATGCTTCCTGGGAAATCGTCTGAAGCCGCGTTTATCTGCATCGGCCCAGAAGTGCCTTTGAGGTCTTTACACTTGAGCCGGGCCTCTCCGAAGACTCTTTAAACTCAAAGAGGGATGAAAAGCGGACATTTCTTCGCCGTATTCTCACAATCTAAGATTTCAAAACCGAGGCTTAGCGGCCGTAGGGGTCTCGGCGGGAGGAATGAGGAGTTTTTATATTCGAGTGCGAGGTCGTGGAGAAGCGGGGGCGGGGGGGGGGGGCGGGGGGGGGGGGGGGTCACATAGCTCAAGTGCCTAAAATCCAACCTGCCGTCATAAACACCTCGTAGGGAGAAGGTCAGCGGCCCGCTTTCAGAGGGATTTCAATCCACCGCCCGACCCGACAGTTGCTGTTTCGGCACAAAATGGAGGGACTGTGCAGCGGAGAACAGGTGTGCTTCGCGGCGCTGCGAGAGGAAGATACCATTACAGGAGGCCAAAGGGGGCGTCGTGCACTCAAGGGTTCTGACCTATTTCTCTATCCGTCCACGAGACACTAGAGCTAAAGATAATGGCGCTTAAGAGCAGCGAAGGCGAGGCAGGAGGGGACTTTAGCTCGACTTAATGCTCGCAACCGAGTAGAAAACGGTAACAGCTTATGGGAGTGGAGCGTGTGAATGTAAACAGGATATGGTGCGGAGTCTAATTCTATACACACACTCACTTAGCGCATGCCTTTCCCTGCAGTGTACACACACCTATGACACGGCCCTGTTGGCTGTCAGGCAGGCCTTTCTGAAAGGTTAAAGAAACTCGGATGATTAAACGATTCCCCCGGTGAATAATTCACCCGGCTTGATAAGCTGATGCGAGTTAAAGACTCGAAACTCAAAGCAAGTGGTGAAAAGAAAGTGGATAAACCTTGAATGTGCGCTTCCTGCCCGCCACCCTACCACCCCACACACACACACACACACTACATACACACTACATACACTCAGACATACACACATAAGTTAAACATGTGCGTAGGTGTTGTGCAAAGGATCTATATCTGAGGCGCTTTAAGCATACACACATGCGATAGCGAGCTTGTGATCTCAAGTGTTTCCTATCCGTCATCGACAGGAGGGCGTGTGTGTGTGTGTGTGTGTGTGTGTGCGTGGGGGGGGGGGGTGATTTATTAACGACCCCACCATGACTCTCCGCACCTACACTAGTTCAAATGTTAGACTGTTGTTTTTCCCAAGGTGAGGCAAAGGAAAATGCCGCTCCAGAGGTGAGAGCGCTCGATCATTTTTACTTTATCAAAGATGTTTCAGTCCCAAGGGAAGGCTAGTTTTTATTTTATTTGACTTCTGTTTACTTCTAATGTGAGGTGATACTAACCATTTAATGCGTTATGCTACTAACTGAAGCTAAAGAGTTCCAAACTGTCCAATGCTAGTCAATGATTAAATATTTTATCAACCTGCTCTCAACTGTCTCTGTCCATTAGCTGAGCCAGTTCTAAAGCCTTCAGAATAAGCGTTAATATTTAAAATGTTTTTTCCTCACACTTCCTCAAAGGACTTATTAAAGTGAGTGAAGAATTGATTGATTTAGTCGATTTTTAACTTCCGTTCACCGCGTAACAAAGCGTAATGTGATTTAAATCCTGTAACACATCCTGTTACATCCAGAGCAGAACCCACTCAGACACACTGAAAACATTACGGGGTTTGAACCCTGTTTTTCTTTTTTTTCTTTTTTTTTGTGTTTCATTTTTCTAAAGAGGCTGCGAAAGGCGAACGCCCACTCCAATCTGCATCTGCGGGTTGCTGGTTCACATCGAGGCGGTCGTCTAATGAGAAGCATTCCTGACTGAGAGAGGAAAAGATGGCTGGTCCGCAAGTCCTTTAATTTTCAAGATTTGTACCTTTGATTTTGGCTTCCCCCTAATCGCCCCTCTCCAACGACACCAGGTTGCCCGTGCATAGCGTGTGTGTGTGTGTGTGTGTGTGTGTGTGTGTGTACTTGAGGGGGTTGGGGGATTCACACATGTGGTTTTGGGTAGCCTTCAAGGGCAAGCCACATGTTGCTGGGCTGCTATCTGCCTGGCAAGGTGGTGCGGGAGATGAAACATGATAGGCGATGTTTTTCTCCCTCTGTCCCACTGCGAGGAATGCAGACGGTTTGGTCGGGGGAATCTGTCATTACACCAAATTGAGAGACATCTAATGTTGCCATGACAGAACTTAGTGATGTCTAGCTCCTGTGTGTCATATTGTACAATCACACACAAGTGGATCCAATGCACACTAACACTAACCAACATCTGGTGACAGTAAAATGACTCATATACCTATTCTGGGGTTTTAAACCTCAAAGGGAGATCAGAATCAGTTTGTTCAACAAGTATAATAAACATATAGGAATTTGTCTTGGTGGCATTAGTGTAGAGATACACTGACAACTTACATAGGTACAGTGCAAATGCATTACCACTTCAAAAGAAGCCCCGATATTAAACAAACAGGAGGCAAAAGGGGATATTGATTTCGCTTCCTGGAAGAAACTTGAAGAAGCAGGAAGCCCCGAAACGCGTCGTTCGCTCCTCAACTTTTTGTCTCATGTAAAATAAAGAAACTTTTTCTAGAGACTTGGTGTGCAGCAAGAATCAATATTTTGACATGACCTGGTATCAACTTGTCCCGGTATTCTGCTCTACAAATGCAAATAGCAGTAATCATGTGTTTTAGATTCAATGTCAACAAAAATGACACCTATAAATACTATCAAATGATATGCAGTCTACTTCTGTAACAAACATATATTTGTTAGAGCAGGAGACAAACTCTGAAGTCATTTAATCAGTTTCACTAATCAGTTAGTTCTGTGGCTTTGTGAGGCAGTATATGATTTACTTGGCCAAAAATATCTTGGTAAACAATATTATACCGGGATTACAATAGTATTAGCATAGAACTAGTAAAACTGGCCACAAACTGCTGTTAGTGCTAAAATCACTTCATTGTATGCTTTGCATGGCAAAAACACATTTTATTAAAAACATATTTTAGTAAACATTAAATCTTCCCAGATTTTTACACTCAGTCAGCATGTTGCAACATTTGTTCAATATTTAAAGATGAAGTGTTGTAATTTACTTGTTGTGGTGTACCCACTTTCCCTCAACCTGCCTCGTCTGCTTCTGCTTCAGTTTAGCGCTTTCCTACATTTCCCAGAATGCCTTTCAATCTCCCAGAGAACAGTCCTGAACTCGTTGCATTCAGCTGTTGGTGGAGAGAGCGATAGCGATAGCATAGTAAGAAAGACAGTGAGTTTTTCCAGCTGAGAAAAAGTGAACGTGAACACAACATGTAAATGCATTGCATTCTGGTCTATTGAGTCTACTGTCGGTGGAGAAATCGGTCTCTCTTCCTCTTCTACAATGGATTTCTCCCTGTATGACTGTTGAACATCGGTGCAAAATGGCGAGTCTAGAAAGAAGCTCAATGCTCTTTGATTCTGAGGGACTGACACCATGCCTGTATCACTGACCGGGCATGCAGGCCACATGCCCCACGGCCCCAGACCACCAGGGGCCCCAAAATATTCTAAGTCCCGTGTCCGTGTTCAATGCATTTTACAACATTTCAATTTCAACAATTGAAATGTGCAGTCAGGCGGGACCCTGACAGATATAGGCCCGTAGGCCACAGTTTATGATTATGGGGGCCCAATCACAGCCTCTAATAACATTTCCTTTGATGCGGAGGCCCCAATCACAATTATTAAACTGCCACCTCTTGCTTGTATGTTTATGAGCAGTGCATTTAGTGAGTATCATCCAGCTAAGATGCAGAGCACTAATTATATACTGGTGGGGCAAATAAATTTCAACATTTAACTGTTTTTTTTGGTCCTTCATTCTCTCCACCTGTCACCTCGCCTCCTTAAAGTCACAACCTACAATCCAAATGTAAACAAAGGGAAGCCCCACCACCTAAAACTAGGAACTAAAGCTTGCCTTGGGGTTGGACAAATGTTATCACTCTCAAATTGAATGAGCGAGCTCTAGATAGAAGGAATGGCAGTTTGTAATAGCTAAATCTGAGTTTCAGATTACTTTGAACCTGTGAAATGTTTACGTTTGTATTGTTTGTGCGTACCGAGAGGTGGGGGGGGGCCCAATAGGACATGTGTGCCCAGGGGCCCTGTGGTTGGTTAATCCGGCCCTGACTGACACCAAAACATGACGTTTACTGTTGATGTTTTAGATCGCTGAAAAATGTTCTGCTGTCAAACTCCATTGTACCTTCAAAATGGGCACAGAAGTACAAGGTACATCACCAATAGCTGTTTTGGAGTGGATTTTCCCTTTAACCTTTCAACGTTGCACACTGTATACTTATATTATCTGAAAAAGTCAGCGGTCACAGTAGATAGAAATGAGTGAGTGGCATTGTTATTGTTTTTTTGGTTGGTTGTTATTGTATATTAAGATATTGGTCCCATGTGGAGCCGTCCGGCCTCTTGCTCTGCAGCTGCCTGGAGAGAGAAGCAGCGTCAGGACGGATCTCTTCTCTCTGACCCACATTTACGTCACTTGGCAGAGGTACAAACAGCCTCAAAGATAGTTTGTGGTCTGACTTCTAAAAACTTTATCTGCCGCTTGTATTTCTCTTTTGTTTACCTGTGATTAAAGTATAAGGAACTGAGGCGTTTCAGGTCTGAACTTGTTTTGAAAGTTTGTGTGTGTGTGTTTATGAACAAATCCATTGAACTTGTTGCCTGCTTTAGAATGATCAAAGCCTGTTCAGACTATTTTGGTCTGAACTTGTTGGAGATGTGTGTGTGAATATGAAGCCACTGAATGGAGCTTTCTTCAGACTCTTTGTAGATGAATGGGAGCTGAACATAACTTGGGTTTGGGTTCAAATGAGATATCCGATGTGATTTACAATCTCACGAAATGATAAATAGCTCAAAATTGAAATAAATTCTGGTGGTTTTTTTTAAGGATTGGAGGTTAGTTCAGTCTTTGGTTGACAAAATGCTAACAGAAATATTGCTTGATGAAGTAATGATTTTCCTCCCCCAAAATGGACTTAAAAGTGTTTGCAAAATGGACTCTTTCATCGGGGTTGAAATGAAATATTCCACTGAGGTCAGGACATCAGCTTGATCGCGCTCTCATAAAATCGGACGAGGCTCTTTGGAAGGAACGTCGGCCTCCAAACAACCTCCATGCGGCTTCGTCAACAAAATGTAAAAGGAGAGGTTCTCCCTCGAAAAATGTAGTAGTAGTAATAACTTTACAGTGCTTTTCGGCGAGTATTTAGTGTTTACTGCATGGCGAGGCAGCCGGCGGAGCGAGGCTGCTGCGGGTCAGAAGCCCCGGAGCTGAGGAACAGATGCACACGATTAACTCAGGCTACTTCAGATTAGTCGCCTTTTGAAGTTCAAGTTCCTTTTTTGTGACATTTTCTTTTGGAGGCCAGCGATGCCTTGTAACCCGAGACGGGGGGAGGGGGGAGGTGGGCGGGGAGGCGTGGGGGGGCTTTTTGGGTGGTCCGTCCCAGAATGAGGAATGCTGGAAGTTTGCCTTTAAGCTCATACAGATCGCTCAGTATCTGATTTGGCGCTCCAAAGCCGAGCCTCTTACCACCTCCGAACACGCCGAGTTCTTTACATGTCGTTACAAAGGGCCACAAAGCTGCGTTACAATGCAGCAACGTACTGGTCAGTGAATACCGAGTGATTCAGTGTTGAGAACGGATACCAGAGCCTGTCCTCGCTTTATGATCCAGTAACTATTTTTAATATTGCTTGCAAAAAAAATGACGCTCATTGGAGTCAGGGGGGAAGATTCTGGGCAGCCACAGCAATAAGCAGTTTTTAAGATTTTAAAGCACATTTTTAAGCATATAAAAGAGTTCATTGGCTTCCTTTTCTTCTCTTCAAAATGACATAATTTCATTTTGATTTGAATTTACTAGTATTCTCCGTTATTACACAGAAAGTCAGTTGCACAGTAGCACTTTTCTTTTATTACAAGTGAAAACATTCATTTCCAAACTAAATCATTCTAATTTGAAAAACTGATACCTTGTCTTAGAAAATGATAGTTGGCATTTTGGGCAAAAATGAGATGTATATATCAAGTAAAAGCTCTTGATGAGATCTATTCAGTAGTGTAAGAATCTCTTTATTCGTGTATTTATGTGATGACGTTATAAGATATTTACAGCAGTCGATCAAAGTTAGATCCACTTTCTTGTTTTGGCTCACCTGTTTGCCAAAACCTATTTACACCCCTCTGGCTCCAAACCCTCAAACTGTTTATGGAGTGCTGTTGAAGTTATTAGCCAACATAAGGCCTTTTAACACTTCTGAAAATGAAAACATCCTTATTTAAGAAATACATATTCACAAATTTCAGGTGGAAATCATTGTTGTAACATTTTGGAAATAAACCCTTCGAGTGTGCCCTACCCCAGTGGACCCAGACCTCTACACAAGGGATTTTCCCCCTGGTTAATCCTCTCACTTACCACTTCCTTCACCGGAGACACTGGCACACACTGATGACAAACACTCCTGAAATATGACAGCTTTAATCCTGCTCCGGCCTCTATTCAGGATCAGGGGCCGTGCAGCAGCCAGTGTGTGTTTCCTCGGGCCTGGGCCTCTGCAGGCCGGTCTGGACAGAGAGGCCTTCACTACACTGTGATGCTATCGCTACCCTGTCAGCAGCAGTGTCACACACACACACACACACACACACACACACACACGGCTAAGATCCTTTAACTTTATGTGCCTACTTCAGTTCCTCCAAAGGGAAAAGACGAGGATGCTCATTGCACTGGTCATGATTCAGCAGAACTCTGTATAATGTTTTTACGATAAAATCCATCAACCTTTATTTCACACTCATACAGTTACACACTTTCACACCTGCTCAGTACAACCACAGTCTTCTACTGTTGGCCCCTGAGCAGCTCCATTGAAGCAGCTGGAGGTTAAGTATTGACCTTATTCACACGACGGACATTTTGAATTTACGTCAGACTCAGGGTTGGAAACTCTACCCAGAAGATACTACCGTTACTTCAGCACTTAAGTGAGGACTTCAGAAAGGGCTAACAGTTATCAAATTAGCTAGCAATCTCAGGAACAACAATCAACTGCTTAAAGGTCCCATATTCTCCACTTTCCAGTGTTTTATTTTATGTCGTGAGGTCCATTAAAAGCTGTGTGTGTGGTGTCATGTACCGAAAACACTCTCAATCCATTTTTACACGTTCATTTTCCAGCATCTCTCTGAGCCTTACCAAGAGAGGCTGTTTCTGTTGCTGTGTCTTTAAGGCTCATTAATATTAACGATCTCTGTTCTGATTGGCTAACCGTGAAACATGAGACGCCACAGCCAGGCAGCGACAGGTAGGGAAAACTCTCCAGTAATAAACAATGAGAACCGCTCAACCGCTTTGAAAAAAACACTTTGTCTTATTAATTCTTACAAAAATGATAATGAGCGAACCTTTGTGACGCCACAAATTTACGGATGTCCAAACGGCTCGTTTAGAGGCTCGCTTTTCTAATATGGATTGTGTGGATTTAGTTGGCGACCGTGCGTTTTGATACTTCCACGATGTTTAGATAGACCATCCAACTCCTTTCTAATCACAGAGGCAAGGGGAGTCCTGTTTTACACGATATGAGGCCTTTAAATTTAGAAGGGAAGAGGAGGAACGTAGGCTAATCTTAACATAATTTGGGTTCACAATAGGGCTGAACAATTAATCGAAATTGTATCTAAATCGCAATATGGCCTACTGCAATTTTCAAATCGCAGGAGGCGCAATATTTGTTAACGGCGAAATCTGCGTCAAAATACCATTTTAAATTAAATATTGTCGTGGTGCAGAGATGTCCTGGCCTACACATCATATTCTACAGATTTAAGAAAACATCTTTGTTTGGTACAGATCCCCGCAAAAATCACACCATAATCATTTTAATATGTTTTTTAATGAAAATGAGAATAATGATGTAAAAATTATCATTCCCTCTAATATCGCAAATCATATCGCAATTGCAATATTAGTCAAAATAATCGCAATTAGATATTTTTTCAAAATCGTTCAGCCCTAGTTCACAACACATAATCTGCATTTAAGAGTTTGTGCTCTTTTCACAAAAGTTTGAGGGATTGTGTTTTCCTTTTCTGTCAGTTCTAGAAATCTGTGTTTCTACACTGAGATGCACACACGACAGGAACTTCCTGTGAAGTGTGCCTCGACTCCAACCTCAACAGCGTTATGCCATATCTGTCCTGGATGATTAATGTGAGTGTAGCATAATGAGCATGGGGTCAAGTCCTTACAATACTACACTGCAAGTACATATACAGGAAAATGTCTGATATCATGACTCAGGGGGAACAGGACCCTCCCTTTAAGGAACGTGTCTTGGAGCCAATATTGCATCTCATTCTTAATTAATAAAGCATGCATTTGCAGAGGAAAAAAAGAAATACTTGGCTTGGAGAAACAAATCTCTGTTGAGAAAAGCTGAGGACTCATTTGTCCTTTACATAAATCTGATATGCATTTACAAAATGGAAAACAAATGTTTATAAATGATGAATTACTTGGCTAAACTTACCAGCTTGTGTCTCTCAGAATTAGATAAATACGATCCCTCTCCTGCACTGCGCAGCGAACAGCACATAACAAAAAAACAACACTAGATACTAAACACTTATGTCTGTATCTGCATGGTAGTGGATAAGCCTCATAAATTAAAGGGGAGAAACGAGAGGGATAATTGATAATGATGGAAAGCCACAAGAAAATAATGATGCCAGTTCTCTGAAAAACATGATGAAAACATGACTGCAGTAATCTAAAGCAGCCAAAGGGATTTTTCTCTTGGTGCCCAATAGTTTTGATGAGCCCTCTAAAAATAGCAGTAAATAGAGCTGGAAAAAAAAAGTGATGAGAGGATTGTTTTTGCTTTACAGTGATTATTATGTGGGTTAGTGGAGCTGAAACAGTATTATTCTGAATCAGCTCGGTCTTGAGGCAGTTATTTTAAGCCACTAAAGAGTTTTCTTCCAAAATGAGATTTCACCATTTGAAAAAGTGATGCCTAATAGCAACAATTTAAAGCAAATTACAGCCCTTTTTAAATTATAGTCGCTAACTTACTGTAAGTCACTGGATACCAGAATGATTTTACACACTTTAATCCTTTACAACAGTGGTTCTCAATGTGGGGTCCGGGGACCACCAGGGGTCCTTGAGGGGGTTCCAGGGGGTCCCCAGCAAATTGATGAATTGTTACACTTCATTATTTAATTTACAAGAAGAGAACACAATTAGAGAATGTAAAAGAATGACTATTTTGATCATAGTTTCACTGTTATCTCTCTACTTACAATACAGATTCTGGACAAAATCATATCTAACAATAAAAATGTTCTCAGATTTGGGTCTGAGAGACAAAATCTCATCAAATGGGGGTCTGTGGCCCTAATATTTATTAAATTAGGGGTCCTTGATATGAAAAAGGTTGCTCTACAACAGAAAAATAAAGGTGCCAAAAATGGTTCTTTGGATTGATGCCATAGAAGAACCGTTCCTGGTTCCACAAAGGTTCTTTAAAGAACCATTTCTGCACTCCTCTGCTTAGACACCTGCATTGTGTTTTTATTTATCTGCCCATTTGCCTCATTTGCAATTGCACAATATCTACTATGGAGGGGTTTGGTTATTTTCCACATTTATGCCATCACCCACCATCCAATAACTAAGAATTAAGAAGCCAAAGAATCTTAAAAAGGTTCTTGAAAGGTTCTTTGTGGATCTAAATGGTTCTTCTATGACATCACTCCGAAGAGCCATTTTCAGTTCCAGTTCATACTTATATTTTTCTGTGTGTATGTTCTAGAGATATCGAACGAAAACCCTCAGGTAATGTTTTTTGGTTTACAGGCTTTTGGAGCAGAACTCTTCACTTGTATCTGCAGTAGGGCTGCAGCTATCGATTATTTTAGTAATCGAGTATTCTACCGATTATTCCATCGATTAATCGAGTAATCGGATAAGAAATACTTTTGCTTTATTAAAGAGCAATAGTAAATATACAAAAGAGAAAAGCTGTCCGCACGAAGCTGTCCATACGACACTGTGATTTACTGAAAACGAGGTGAAATAATAATTATTATTGATATTTATTACTAGGCCTAAATATCATACAAGTTCATAAGACTGGCTAATGTACATTTATTTACTATGTTGAAGGGTTGCCCTACACCTGCTGACCCTACTCACTGCAATCAAACTAAACTGAATATACCTGCTGTATTGGACTGGTGCATTTTAGGCTCCAATTGCTACTTACACCACCTGATATTTTGCTTTCTGGGGTATTTTATGCATCACTGTGAGGGGAGTAGGTGTGTGTGTGTGTGTGTGTGTGTGTGTGTGTGTGTGTGTGTACGTGTGTGTGACTATCATAATAATAACATGAATGAAGCTCAGGCTTTCACAAATTGACTGCAGCATTTTATTTTCTGTGGTTATTTTCTTGAGCAAAACTTAGCTAACTTAGGGACATCATAACTAGCCACCATATTGATTTACGTTCTTAACTAGCCATTACATATAGCCATAATTAACGTGCATTCTTTGCTAGCCTTCATCTCATCCCATTTTAATATTAAGTGCTGACTCCGCCCACCCGGCCAGTTTCGGCGTACGCCGGTAGCAATTACAAGTGGACCCTATCCTACAGTCCCTGCTCTCAGCGGAGGGAGGGAGCTACGCTGTGTGGGAAGCGCTGTGACCGTCAGACCCCTCTGGATTAGACAAGCAAGTAGAGAAAACCGGCATCAGCCGAACCAATTTATTGCCAAATGCTTTGGGATTCAACACATTAACATTGCTTCCCATGGTCAGAAAAAGTCGGCAGATATGTCGCTAGTCGCTTTTGAGAAATAAAGTCGCCAGGGGGGTCTGAAAAGTCGCTAAGTCTAGCGACAAAGTCGCCAAGTTGGCAACACTGGATCCGAAACTTTGGACACTTTCTGTCGTTTTCTCTGGCCTGTCTCTTCTCTTCGCCCCTCGCTATTTTCTCTCTCTTTCTCCAACGCGTTGTGCAACAGTAATAATCATCCGTGCGAAACACTGAGCGTGTATATAGTTATATGGATTAAACGAAGCTTCGATGCAAAGAATTTGCATCGATGATTTTTAGTAATCGAGTTACTCGAGTTTCTCGAGGAATCGTTTCAGCCCTAATCTGCAGCTGCAGTGTTGAGCTTTCCTCGCAGACTGAGGACTGCGGGCGCTCTGACAGAATATGAGGGAAGTGTTCAGGAAAGTTTAGATAGTGTCCGACTTTTTCCTCCGCTCCGTTCCTCCCATCTGTTTCCAACCTGCTGCGGGGACCAGACAGAAACGGCCCCGCCAAGAGATGGAGTCAGTGAAATGTTTGAAAATCCGTTGCCTCACAACTCATCAGTAATGAAGTGTTTGAAACAGTGCGGGTGTGTGTGTGTGTGTGTGTGGGGGGGGGATGAGACGGCTCCGAGCGCGGTGACAAATCCTCCGCCGGCTCAAATGGTTCAAACCGTCATGCAACACTTTGTCTTGACCATTAATAAACTCAAGCTCAAGGCGGCTCTGCGATGGTTTTCTTAATCAGTTTCTTCTGAAGTGACACTCAGACTTTACTCAATACCTGGCTTTGGAAAGTGTTGTATTAAAGATCGGGGAATCACACCTGGACCGTCTGGTGGGCTGACACAAACATGTTAGACTGATGAACTAAACCACATGTTTTACAGTAGAAATTAAACCATCCCAGCCTTAGGTTAAATACTATTTCCACGTATTTCTTTGCATTCCTTTAGAATACCAGATGGGTGGAGTTTACCGTATCTGGACAATTCAGTCAGGTAAGTTCACAGAAACAATCACAGAAAGGTGGCAAATCTAAACCATCCCATAATAAGTATTTGTGAATACTGAACCTCACAAGAAGATGCTCATCTTTTACTCCTACCCTACATACCACACTACCTCTGCTTCACATTCAGTGCTGTATGCACAGAGTAACACAAGAGAATGTGAATTATCTCTTCAGTTTACCCAGGCCTTGATGTTATGCAAACAAAATGGAGTAAAAAAGACAAAATCCAGTTAGTTGGACACGATGGAATCTGCTGCCTGAGCCCAGAAGAGCAAGATCTGTCAGGCTTTAGTCCTAATGTGCTGCAGCTGATCCCCCCCCCCCCCCCCCCCCCCCCCCCGCCCCCCTTTCATAGGCTCATTCCATCTTTCCATCATAAGATTATAACAGATTCTTAATAGGACACAGACTTGACGTTCCCCATGTCCATAAAGGCCCACGGGCGTCCAAATCATATTGTTCACATTCAACTAGAAACATGCTGAAGATGACAAGAGCCTGTGACTGAGGGGAGCTGCTCTTGGATGCATACGTGTACACACACACACACACACACACACGCACACACACACTGTTCTCATCAAGCGATGGCCAGGAGGAGAGGGGGGTGATGACTTGTATATTGAGCTCACAGTTCCCCTGATAATTGTGCTCCTTTAGCAACACAAAAGAGTTTTGGGAATGAAGATTTGTTTATGATCTGTTGTTGGAAATGTACCCTGAGAATATTAAGTTACATCTTCAGAAACATTACTAATGAGGCTTTCGCTCATAGTTTCATTTTGAATCTGTGGAATAACTACCAGCTACCCAGCCAAACCTGGTTATGGTGCAAGAGGCAGCCCAGCCTACGATCTGTGCAGGTTTTGTTTTCATTACTCATGAGCTAAAAACTTCATCAAAGGCACCTGAAGATAGAAGATAGATAGAAGATAGATGTAAGAAGCCCATCACAGACATGGTTTCATTTTGCCAAAAAAAAAAAGAAAAAAACATTCCAGATTTGGTTATGATGTGGTAAAGCGTTACCCCAAGGAAAAAGCTATCGTGTTAGTTTCTAATCATGTGTTGGGCAAACAAGGGGGGCTCCTAGTGACCTGAGACTGTGGCATTTGAAGATGCTTTCTGGGTCACTGGAGCAGAACTCAACTCTCAAACACACACACACACTCACACACACACACACACACACACTCATACACACACACTCACACAGTGTGGGGGGGAGGAGGGAGATAGCAGATTGTCATTACAGAACTAAAAGACGTACACAAACATACCCGTGTGCACACACACACACGCACAGTGAAGAAAAATAGAAAAGCAATGTGCTTTGTGGAGTAGAATTACACACACACACGCACACGCACACACACACACACACACACACACACACACACACGCACATAAATGCACACAAAAAGCAGGCAGGCATGCACATACACAGTGACTTATGGGAGAGTCAGACACTGCTGAGTGGTTGCATTGTTGATGACAAGGGCCCATGAAGGAAGGACAGGCTTCCTGTCTATGATCTTGTTGTCGTGGAGACAGCCAGGCCCAGTCAGATAGATTAGCCAAGCTCCTTTGATCTTTAAGAGGGAAACCGAAGAGGATCCTTAAATTGGCACCGCTCTGCCACATAAAATAAACCACTGGCATAGTTTTGGACTTTTTCTGTCAACGACTCTCGTCTGACTTGATGTTCTCTGGAAAAATCAGTGTTTTAAAAAAACTCTTTGACTAACAGATTGTAGTTTTAGTTGTACAAACAGTTCTCAGAGGCAGAGCTGCTCTGCAGGCAGAAATAATCTTACTAGTCAAGTTAAACCTTAAATGGGTGGAGCCAATGAACCAGTTTTTAGAAGCACAACTTTAGTGTGTATGTGCCCAGTCTTTTCATAATCTGTTAGGATTTTGGAAGTTGTGTGGTGTATCCCCAGTTTAACTGACAAACTGGAATGGCCAAGAAGGAACTCTGGTCAGAATATAAATAAAAATATGACTCACAATGACTTTTTTTTTTTTCATTCACTCATGTCCATTACATTCATGATGTTGGATGTTCAGCAGCTAGCTAACTAGCTTACCTAGATAGCTATAGGCTAGTATGGCTAGTTTGACCTTGGAAGGTCAGCTAGGCTAACTAGCTAACCTAGATAACTTAGTATGATTAGACTGAATTTTTTCAGTTAGCAGCAGAGCACTACGCTTCATAATATTAGCTTTCTCCTCTCTTACCTCTTGACTTTTTCACTGGGCTTCAGTGTAATGTTACTTATCCAGAAAAAATGGTTCTTTAGTCCCACCCACTGATGAGATTATTTCTGCCTCCAGAGCCACTCTGCGTCCAAGAAATGTTTGTATAACTGAAATCTCCAATCTTCCATAACCATTGAAGGTATATAATGTATATGGACAGTGATATAGTCTAAGAGTCATAGTATGTCTTGTGCTGTCTTGTCGCACTGTAAGTGAAATCCTGCTGCCTGTACTGTGAATCTCTGTAAGATGTCAATACGTCACGGTCTCTGCACCAAGTTGTCATCGAGACAAATTCTGCTGTTTATTGTACTTGGCGATTAAACTGATTCTGATTCTGAAACCAATTTAAAACCTCTTGAAATTATTCATCAGCAGGCTCAAAGACTATCGCTCACAAAAACTGCTCTCCGTATTTGTCTTCGCCTTCAGTAAACAAAATCAGCTCTTAGTTGTTTTTGTTTATGGCCTGCCGGGTTCGACTGCCCTCCAACCAAAACAATTATATCATTCCAATGTACTTAGCATCCAGCATCCATTACCAAGACATTGTATTTGCTCCACTTTGGTTTACTGCATAAACAGTTTTCTGTCACGTAAGATAAACATTTCATGGCAGATCTACCTCACAGACGGAGAGAAAGAAAGAAAGAAAGAAAGAAAGAAAGTGACGCAGAGAAAGAAGGCAGGAGAGAGAGATGATGGAAAAAGTGACTCCCATACTCCTCCTCGTCTCCAGGCAGATAGCGATGGGACAGAAACTCTTTGAAGCGGACATCAGATTTCTCTCTCTTCGTCCGCAGCTCTCTCTTTCACAGCTTACTCTCCCTCTCCGTTAGCGGCACATTAACGTCCCCGGTGCGACCAGAAGGAAATTCCTAATGTACGCCTTTATGCTTATGCGGTCGAAGCCAGGGACGGAGCTCTCTAGGCTTCCTGCCAAACCCTACAGTGTCACATGAGGGTCATAAATCAAAACTATAATGAGGTTTGTGTAATGGTACAGTACCAGGGCGGCGGTTATGGAGGGAGAGTCGTGGAGGAGACAGATTTGATGCAGCATGTGTTCTGTCATGCTGCTGATGCTGTTGTTGTTGTTGGTGGCCTAGTGGTCAGACAGACTGTCCTTCAACCGGAGGACTCGGGTTCAAACCCCTGTGTCAGCAAGTATTCGTCCTGCTGAAGGAACAAATCCACCCAGAAGCTCTTTTTAAGAACATTTCTGGGTCCGTTATGTTGTTCGGTGGTGTGTGTTTCTTATTCCCACGGATAACAGGCCAAACATAGATGATTTCACGTCACACTGAGATATACAATGGAGTTTAATAGCAGAAAATTTTAGAACATCAACAGTAAACGTCAGGTTTTGGTGTCAGTCCCTCATAATCAAAGAGCAAGAGCTTCTTTCTAGACTCATCAACAATCATACAGGGAGAAATCCATCGTAGAAGAGGCAGAGAGACCAATTTCTCCACCGACAGTAGCCTCAATAGACCAGAATGCAATGCAGCCACAAGACATGTTGCGTTTTGAGTAAGGGGCGTGACTGATCTCGACTGGAAAAGCTCTCGCTCTCTTGCTCTTGCTGTTGCTATCGCTCTCTCCACCTACACATGAAACCCACAGCTGAATGCAACAAGTTCAGGCATGTTCTCTGGGGGTTGTCAAAAGGCATTCTGGGAAATATAGGAAATCACTAACTGAAGCAGAAGTACAAGGGACAGATTGAGGATATATATCTAATTTTAAAAAGTATCTAATAACAAAACTGACATGTTAAGTTACTAGTTTGTTTACAGTATTTATACCATAGTATTACTTTTATTTTGACAGTGATATACTGATGTTTAAAAATGATACACGTAACATCTTTAAGCAAAACCCCCTCACTAGTTCCAGGGGCGCTGCTCAGAGAATTTTCCAACAGGGACCAAAAAAGTTTTAAATTCATCACATCATTATTATTATTATTATGTGTTTGCTTGCCTATGGGGAATGTACATCAGTAAACGTCAAGTATCAGAATCAGAATCGTTTTTCGCCGAGTACAGTGTATGCACAAGGACTTTGGTATTTGGTGCCCATGTGTCACAGTCACATAGTTGAACGTTACAGACTGACACACGTGGTGTAAAGACATACATGACCTCACATACAGCGCAGATAAACATGCACGTCCTGATTTTGCAGAGTTAGAGTCATCTCAGGGTCAACAAGGGTGGTGCTTGCCTTAAATCTGCTCAGCCAATCCCAAACTTCATCATATGACATCACTACCTGTGCACGGTTTTGTTTTGTTTTTTTTGCGCCCTCTTTTTCAGCATTTTTTAAAATCACGTCTTTGACTTGTTCAGGAGGTAAGGACCTTTATGTTACTTGTTGACATGATTAGCATAATGCATTGGTGGTTTTAATGACACATTACATGACACAGCTACTTTAGCGGACGTTAGCATGCTTGCTACCTAACTTTGCTATAGCCATTGCTATGTTACTTGCTAATATGTTTTCATACTGTTAGAATACTTGGAATCTGCTTGGAACAGTTTCTTCTCAATATTTATTAATGTTGCAAAGTTATGGAAGTGGTCTGGATATCTTAGCTTGTTTACCACATAGCTAGCTAGCAAGCATGGATTTCATACTTTTATGTTGACCCAGGGACATCATGCATAATGTTGACCTGGAGACATCATGTAGGTGTGTTGATTCAGGGACGTCATGCCTAATGTTGACCCAGGGACGTCATGCCTAATGTTGACCTGGGGACATAGGTGTGTTGACCCAGAGACATCATGCATGATATTGACCCAGGGACATCATGCATAATGTTGACCTGGAGACATCATGTAGGTGTGTTGACTCAGGGACATCATGCCTAATGTTGACCCAGGAACATCATGCCTAATGTTGACCTGGAGACATCATGTAGGTGTGTTGACCCAGAGACATCATGCATGATATTGACCCAGGGACATCATGCCTAATGTTGACCCGGGGACATCATGCCTAATGTTGACCCGGGGACATCATGGCTAATGTTGACCTGGGGACATAGGTGTGTTGACCCAGAGACATCATGCGTGATATTGACCCAGGGACATCATGCCTAATGTTGACCCAGAAACATCACCTAATGTTGTCCCTTGTTGACCCTGGGATGGCTCCAACTCTACAAAATCAGGACGTGCAGATAAACATACAGACATACACTGATTCTGTATACACATTCTGTCCTATACTGACATATTGTTTGTCACAATGAATTCAGCTGTTAGCAGTACTGATGTAATTTGCAGTGGTGACGGCATCTAGTGAGAGTCAGAGTAAATGTAAACCAAATGTTTCAATGATATTTTCATTGAGATGTAATATTTTCATGTGAGGAAGCCCAGTGTAGAATAACAAACGAAATGTATCATAGACGAATGATTCTCAATTGGTTTGGCATCAGGATCCAAATCTTACCTTCCCCAGAAACCCAGAATATCAAATATAATATTAAATAAATAATATTCCTCTATAAAAATGGTTCTTTGTCTGTTAGAATGTGAGTCCCAACCCACCAGTTGAGAAACATTGTCTTACACACTGCACAGACGTTGTTGTGGTGAGAGTTGTTGGTCATATCTGATTTTTGGTGTCGACCATTAAGATCTCCATGGGGACCGTATCCAGTCACCACTCATGTCTTGAAGAAATGTTAGGTAGGTTTAGACCGATATATCAGTTTGCTGATATTGGGCTTTTACTAAATATAGGATATCAATGTGGCAGCTGTCCACTGCTGATAAGACGGAGCTTCTTCCCTGACCACAGCTACAAAAACACAGTCTATAAAACCTGCAATGAAGTCTAATTTTCTTAAAATATTTGATTTACTCATGCAATTGTTCAAACATTTTTTTGTAAATGGATTCTTCACTGAAAGGTAGCAATGTATCCCAGAGTTTCCCTGCCACAGGTGTGAATGAATGAGAGCAAGCAGCTTAAGATGGTTGTTGCTAAATGTTGTATGTTTGATACAGCAGAAAAGACAATTTCTTTCAGGACAATAACGTTTATCTTATCTTATCTTATCTTATCTTATCTTATCCTGCCTTAAAGAGCTGCTAACCCTAGAAGAATATCATTAGTCTGGGTTTCAGTGGAGAGTTTTAGTGTCCCATGATGGTCTAAATGCTGTTTCAGAGGCTTTTCCACCCTGGCAAGAATACAAATCTGGGGGAAACACTGAATATTTATATTTTCTGGCATGAATGGAAAAAATTTTAAATATAGAATATCATATCAGATTTTGCTGTGTCAAATCCTTTACAGGATCGTGCCCGTTGTTATGGTGAGAACTGCCGTTCCTCTTTGCTTTTTTTTTTTGTGTGGGCCGTTATGCTTTCCATGGTGTCATGTCACTGTCCCGGGGACAAGACACCCCCACTCCGTCTGCTTTGGTGTGGCTAACTTTACAGTAAACTCGGCTGGCATGGAGGAAGCCCCCACCCCTGCACCCCCCCCCCCCCCCCCCCCCCCCCCATCCCCCCTCAGGCCTGCCCCGTCTTTCTTTCTTTTCTTTTCTTTTTTTTTGTTAATTTATATATATATGCCTCTCCACCACAAGCCAGTCCAAAGAGCATCTGGTTCCTCTTGGGCCTGCGGTCACAACACTGAGAGAGTGCCACATCAAAGCTCCCTCCATCCAGCCCACAGAGAAGAGAGGAGAGGAGGAGGAGGAGGAGGAAGAAGAAGAGAGAAAATCTGGGACAAATTCTGTTTCACACACACACCGCGATCTGTCTTTGCTCATGGAAAAATTGCAGAGCACATCAGCGGTGTTGCATTGAGAATCCATCAGTCTCTGACCGCTCGCACAGATAGTCCTGTAAAGTCCTCTCTGTGGCTCCCACGCTCATCCCTGCACTTCTGTAGCAGCTTTGGCAAGAGGCTCTTTTAAGCTCTGTAGTTTTGTTGTCAAGTTTTATTGCTTTAGTGCAGCATCATTGTTACACAATCAAGGCAAAATCCAATTGTGATGACAAGTGTGAGCCGTCATCACAATCTCTGCGTGCTTGGAAATCCCCGGACAAACAAATCGGCGCTGTCAAAAAGGTCGGCGTTAATCAAAAATCCTCTAATGCCTTTCCTGTCTTCAAGCTTGGGCATGCACACACACACACACATATACACAGACAAGCACACACACACACACGAATACGTATGCACACAACATGCACACACACGCACACACACACACAGAAACAAGATCAAATGTTGCGGGGTGGGATGGTATGTTTTGAAACGTGACCCTATAGCAATTTCCCCGTCACTCAGAAGCTGCAACAACACAAACATGAGTGTACCTGCCTCTTCCTGCTGCTCTTTGTGTTCAACAGTTGCCATCGCAAAGAACTATTTGGAGTTTGCACAGACATGTTTTGACATCAGATCTGAATGGCAATGAATTACCATTAAATTACATCTCATCTTTTTTTGCTCTAAGGGATCTATGTTAGCAACAGATGAAAGCAATATGAGGCAGCAGGGTGGCAAGTTGGTTGAAAGGTTGTTGATTCAATCCCACACCGTGTCAAATGGAGCTGTGATGCTGCTGGGCGAGGCCACCTGCAGGAAACTACTTAATAGGGTGATGTCTTTCTATCTGTCCATACTGTATGTGGCATTTTGGCATAAAATATGAATAATCACAAGTCACTATCAAGTTATTCAGTGTATCAAAGAAATATTAGCTTCCTAGGCATTGTGCCATCAAGAAGAAATAAAAAGAATCACACACTTATTTTTATATATCATCAATCTGTCATGTTCAGTGTATTCTAGGAGTTATTTTATGATGAAGTGTTGTAATTTACCTTCCCTGACGTTTAAACCTTGATGTTTTAGATAGCCACCAAACAATAAAATGATGCAAGAAATGCAAGGTACATTAGCTTATCTGCTTTTTTAACAGTATGTAAGTGTTTTGGGGTGGATATTTCTGTTAAATACCTATAATGTAGTTCCAGTCAAGCTGTTCAACAGTTCAAAATTAATATCTTGGCCAAACTGCATCAATACAGAGCTAACACAAGGTACTTATCACTCTGGAAATCCATTGAAGGGCTAAAATCCCTTCTTGCCTCAGGCTATCAAGAGAAACTGAGTGCTGCAACCTGCCTGTAAGCCGAGGTCGTCCCCACCTGTCAGTCCGCAGAGGGCCGGGTCAGAGCTGAGACGACCCGGGACAACAAACTTGTCTATAAACCCACTGGGAAAACTCCCGTGAATACCAAATGATAGTCTCATTACCCCACCCTCCAAAAAAAGACAGGATACAATAGACATAAAACAGAGGAAAGACTTAACTGCTGTTTTCTCTGTTGTTAAATATTCAGAATGAATGCAGACGCCTGAAAACCCTTTGTATGAACCTTAGTAGGATTAGTTGTATTCACGCTAATAGGATATTCGTTGGCTTAACTGCCTAAGTAACTGAGCCATCATGTTTTAATTTCGTAACAGTCCAAAGTCCTGCTTTTGCTTAACAGTTAGTCGCCTTTCATCTCCAAACCGTCTGGGAAAATATGGGCAGGAGAAGTGGAGGAGACACGGTTTCCCCTCCCGCAACAACTACTGCTGAGGTGCCTTTGAGCCAAGCACAAAAACTCCTACTGCTCTAGTGGAGCTGCAGTGAATGAATTGAAGCAGTAAATGTCGTAAATAAAAAGGTGGATGAACTCTGACCTCCAGTCTGTGGTCATCATGAGGCAAACAACCGCCAATATGAACAAAAATCAATTATCTTTTCAGAAAAGCAGTAATTTCTACTTTTTTCCCCCCCATAAAACATGATCTTTGTTTAACTTACAGGTTGAAGTCAGTCTAAAAAGGTGGGTAAACTCTATTCTGCAAATAGAAAGGTGGGTAAACTGAGTGTAAGTGGGTTTATGCTCCACTACACAAAAAAAGTTCTACAAAGTTAAAAGTGGTGACTTGACTTTGAACGGCAACGATAAACGATGCAGCTTCTAAGTGCGTTCTTCATCTCACGGCGTCATCGCAATCCTGTCATTCCTCTTCTGCAGCGAGACGCCTGATTTGCGAGGCTGCTGCTCTCCAGTCATCTTCCTGACACCTGTGTGCAGAATGTTCTGGATGGCCAGGAAGCGTTTCACAGCTTACTGTTCCTCCTCAACAGTTTCATGCCAGAGCCTTTGATCCCTGCAGCTGCCTGTCACACCCAGGGGAAAACCGCTCGGATAGGAAGAGGATGAAATCTCCATATCTGACCTTGCAGCAGCCCTGCAATAGAGGTTGTCATTTCTTCGTTCTTACTTTTTCTGTTTTTTTTACAAGTTGCCCACAAGTGCGATGTTACCCAGCAAACATTTTGACATTTTGAATACAATCATCCATAACTGCTAACTGCATCGTTTTGTGAAATCAGGACTTAAATATCTTTCTGATATCAGTTCAAAACAGTTTCCAAAGCTGTTTTAATATGAATCTTTACTGTGCCATAATATCAGACTGTGACCATTTTGTCCTCCGTCAAAGCTTAGTGGGGACTGTTTTTTTGAATGTCAGGTGTATGATTCCTCCATTTTTCCATTCCTCATCGAACCTACAGCATCTACACAGTTGGTTTTACAGTGACTAAATGAATGCATCCTATTTGTTTATGGTTATGTTGTGTTTTTAGCTGAAGTCGCTGCTGTGGCGGCGGCCCGAAGACCTCGGCTTCCTTCACCCTGGCTGTGCTGTGCTGTGCTGTGCTGTGCCGTGCTGTGCCGTGCTGTGCTGTGCAGGGCAGGACGGTGCAGGGCAGGACGGTGCCGAGTCAGCCCCCGTGTTCACAGAGCAGCTGGCACTGTGCAGGACAAGCAGGGGCCTTTTGGAGGAGGCCAGAGGCCGCTGGACGGGACGGAGGCCACAGAGACCACAAGAATTCTGACTCTGGCATCGAGGAGCAGCAGCAGCAGCAGGCCGCTCCTACATCCTATGCCTCTTTTACATTGGCATAGCAGGAGCGAGGGTCCTGCTTTCTCTGTATCTTAAAGGATAACACCGCCGTTATTTTATTTTTTAGGTTGGCTCTAAATCGTCTAGGTTGCCCCTGTCCTTTACATTATTCCTGGTGCCATTTACTCCTATTCATTTTTGTCCAGTATGAAAAACAACCCCCCAATCTAGATAATCCATCACTTCATTTGTCAAAGTTTCTGTTTAATAGTTGTTTCATTGTGAGAGAGTTGAGTGTTTTCACATCAGCGCTGCATTACATTACGCTCTGCTTTCTGTCAATCACCTGACACCCACAGGAAGAAATGGAAGACTCCACCTCAAAACTTTATTGTTACAGCCATGGACCTTCTCACCGTAGAGTTTGTATTTTAAAAACGGTGAAAAACAAGTAAATGGTCAAAAAAAATTGCATTATATATGACATGCATTGCAAAGTGGAAATGTATAGACAGAAGTAAATGTGTGTGTCTCTCTCTCTCTCTCTCTCTCTCTCTCTCTCTCTCTCTGTATGTTCCCCCTGTACTGCTTCTTGGTTCTGTCATGGATGAGGCCCAGTCGGTTCTGGGATTTTCTCTTTGAGGGAGCAGGACTGCTTTATCACACACAGTTTCAGAGGACTTCTACACAATGGCATCTCTCATTGCACATGGGAGTATTTACCAACGCAACACAGACGAAAAGAGGCCCCTTCCTCCTCCTCCTCCTCCTCCTCCTCCTCCCTTCCTCTTTCCTTTTTTTTCTCCTCTCTCTCTCTCTCTCTCTGTTTCCCCTCCCAGTCTGGATTGATTTAGCTGTGCCGTTTCAATTGTCTATGCAGCAGATGTCGGCCATATTGAAACTGCACTCGGAGCCAGGGCTTTTCGGCTGCGCTCTGGGCTAGCTCACATGTTTGACTCATTGTTTGGCTGCAGAGTTTTTTTTTTCTGAGGGAGGGAGACAGACCAGAGGTGGAGGAGATACTCCGTCTGGCTCCTGCTGCACTTGGAACAGACCTGGGTCAAGTGGTGCTTGCAGATACTTTTTCATGATGTTTTATCCTACTTAGGTGCAAGATGGATGGTGCTTGGCTCGGAGGAAGATGCAATGAGTGCCAGAGAATGTAGACAATTACAGGAAGGTATTATAAAGTAAATGTAGTATATTATTCTGTGAGTAATAACTCATCTGACACTAAATGAGTTGTCTTTGTCAGGCGAATCCCTCCCATCTGATATCCAAAGCAAGATAAAATAATAACAAAGTATTTGCAGCCACTATTTGACCCATGGCTGACATTCAGGGCAAAGCGAGTCATTTGATTGGCACTGACACAGTAGGAGCAGCTCTAGTTTAATGCAATATCACCAGAACTAATCAGCTACAATACAATATGGAGTGATTCAGATGATAGATGACCTGACGTCGGTGACACGTTGCTGTCAGTAGTCTAAGTTAGTCATTCTTCTGGCTTAATATAACAAACAATCAAGAGCAGGACAGCTAACGTCCCATAACTCAGCCTGTGTTTTAGTGTTTTATCTTCGCCGTGCGCCACACCCTTCTCAAATCTCGCCTTTTACAACGCCCCGCCAGAAATGACACAAATGTCTAAAGGGAGACATGAAAAAGAAGGCAAACAGAAAACAGTGCAGTCATTCAATTATTCAGAACACAGCCTTAATCAGAAACAGAGAGACAACAACTTTGAAATGTCCCCACTACCATCCATCTGCACTGACATGTTTAGGGACGCTGATGATAAATGCTTAATGTGAAAAATATGTTACAATCCTCCCTAATGGTTCAAAACTGCAGGGAGAGAGTAACAAGTTTCAATGTGAAACTCAGCAGTACAGCCATGCATAATGTTTACAGACAAAATCACAGCGCACCATGACAAATTCCACATGATTTCGTCGCGAGATTTAAATAAATGTTATCACTGCTTATGGGTTTTCTAAGATTGCGATGGCAGAATGATTTGGGTGCGATGTTTTCAGGGGCTTTACTGTCCCAGAGAGCCTTGGACAATCAAAGCAGGCTTATTTCCACCAGGCATAGATCACATCCCAGCAGCAGCACAAAGGGGGTGCGGTGACGCTTTGATAAGCCACACAGGACAACACAGGGGTCAACACACCAGAACAAGCCTCCCAGTTTCACCTCCCTGCTCCTGCCCGCTCCTCTATACAACCCCCTTGTTAATACGCCTTCCGGGGCCCTGCAAATCCCATCAGTCTGAGTGTGTTTGTCCGGATCCCGGTCCGCGGCTTTCCGGATCTGGAGAAAAGAAGGAATAGAGAAAAGGAGGGCTGGAGTCACTCTCCCAGAGCATGGATCCAGGATTAGAGGAAACAGAGCAAATACCACAGAGCGAACCGAGGGAGCCAGCCGTGAGGTTAAGACTCCAGACAATAGAAATTAATTAGAACTCCCTCCGGAGCATTGCTCTACTGATTAAGGGTGTAGCTTATTAGCTGCGCCCTTGAGGATTGGAGGATTACTGGAGAAGTGTATGGAATACTGTTCATGTATATGGTGAGGCCTTCTTCACTACCAGAGCACTCTGTATATGAAAACACAACCTCCAGGAATCAAAGAGTCTCTAGACTGTAAAACATATTTAGGCACTTCAACATAAAAACATGTTTCCTTGCTGCCTGGAAATTGAAGCAAGTTGATTGAAATTCTGAATATTTACATCAAAGTTCATTAGTTCTTCTAATTAAAGTGAAATTCAGACAATAAGTTCAATCAACAAATGTCCATGTTAACAAGTGTTTAGTTGAATCCACTAATTGGTGAGCTGCATTCCAGTGCTATTTATTCTTTCACTAATAAGGATTTTAGTGTTAGAATTTGTAGAGTATCAGGGGAAGGATCGAACTAGATCCTAATTTTCATCACGGTTATAATTATTACATTTTTTTTTTAATCATAAATAGGCCTATGATTCACCAAACATACACAACAAGTCTCTATGCTGTAACTTTATCCCAAAGAAGAAGAAGGAAGGATTGCTGGAGAGTTAACTCAAATGCAATGCATGCTGGGAAGTCTGCTAATAAGCTAACAATGTTTCTTATTAAATTGTTATATGATCAATTTAGTGAATGCTTGGCATTCACTAAAGATGTTCTTTCAGCTCATGAGTTCATGACTCACAAGTCATGAACTCATGATTATAAGTAGTGAAGTTCATAACTAGCAGCTGTAAGTTGAAATTGACAAACACATCTATAGGTCTATTGAGCTATTGATTAAAGATGCATTGTGTTTTATAGTGTTTTACAGTGTAGGAATAAAAATTCAAATAGATGCCCAATCTCAAATGATAAAAGCCTGTTTCTAACCTGATCCAAAAAGATATAAATGTAATGTGATTAAAGAAAAAGAAAAATGTTGTTTCAGAGCATGAATCACACGAATCACATGAATAATTTTATTGCATTCTGTTAGCAAAGATATTGTAGGTCTTAATGTTGAAGTATTGAAGTTTGTGCAGCAATAAATAAACTATTTAGTTTTGGCATCTCAGTTTAATGTGTCAATAAAGGAAAAGTCTGCTTCGAATAATGACCTGCGTCTAATAAAAGTCTGGTTATTTTGGATGTTGAAGCAAATAAACTTCTGTTTACTGGAAGTCTGGTGGTTCAGAAGTTTTGACAGATGAACCAAAATGAGTCAGAAGCTGCTGGCTCTTCTTCACTGTCTGGAGCTGAGGACTGCGGAGGTGTCGGAGTGTCGCCTGGGGGTCAAAAAGCATCAGAAAAAAAACAGCAAAGAACCACAAGTTCAAAGAGACGGGAGGTCAGACACTCAAGGCCAAGCTCTCTCTCTCTCTCTCTCTCTCTCTCTCTCTCTCTCTCTCTCTCTCTCTCTCTCTCTCTCTCAACAGGTGTTGGGAAGGAAAATACTTTGTCTGGCTTTGTTGTTCCCCCCTTCAGGCAGGCTATGATGAGAAGGTAGCGGCATAATTTGAGAGCCGAGGTCAGGAAAAATGTGCAGCATCCATCATGAACGTTAACAAGGAGGATGTTAAAATGACTGAAACCTCTTCCCTAAGGACCAAATTCAGTCTTAAGAAAACTCAAGTCCTCATTCCAAATGTTTTTTTAAGTCAATAACATTGGAGACTTATTCTTTTCTATCATATTACAAGACTATAATATTCCTGTAGGGACTTAAAGTGTCTGTGGTGCTCAATTGTGATTTTTTAGTTAGTTAGTTTATCACATGGGATGGTATTTTTATCTCCTATCGTATCTATAATATTCCAATAGGGTATTATATATAGTAACTTTGCTGGGATATTTATGTATCATCCTTCTAAAATGTATCATAGCATTCCTATAGTTCTTTTTTGTAAGGGAGTATAATCTATAATATTGCAAGCTGTGTTTATTTGGAAACATCAAGTATTGAGGAGGGAAGAAGGTCTTCTATTATGAGATGGGATCACCTGGAAGAGTTGGCTGAAATCAATGAATAATTCACTCATAAAAAAGTATGAATGAGTACAATGTCACTGCACTGCAAAAAATGTCCACCTGAACAAGTTATTTAGTCTCATGTTGAGTTTTAAAAATCTGGTTTTCTTGGAAAAACAAGTGGAAACGTTTGCAGTTCCACTAGTTTCCAATGCAGCTTCACCTGTTTATTGAAAGAAGAGTTAATATAAGGTAGAATAAAGCAGCTCACTCCACTAATATCAAGATAATGACATTTGATTCAGGCAAATTCTTGAAAACAAGTTGATTTGCATTGGAAAACAAGTGAAACTACCTATTTTTTCAGATTGTCTTTCACTTCTTCTATGAAAAATACTTTAAGACTCAAAAAAAGATTTGAAGACTCCATACTAGACTAAAAGACATGGGTGATTTTTTGCAGTGTGCACCTAACGGGGAGAAAACTACAACCCACACTCCACGCCCACAAAATCTCCACAGAGAACGGGGGGGTGAGGGGGGTGACTTGAGTTTCTTTACACACACACACACACACACACACACACACTCCTCCGGTACGCAGGACGCACGGAGGACGCGCGTAAAAGTACCCGGGTCGCCTGATTTCCATATTGAACGAGCCCAGTAATATAAGGTTTAATCCATGCAAAGTGGCCAGCAGAAGAGCTCGCGCTTCCCTTTGACTGAGCGCGCTGTTTGCGGGGAAAGAAGAAGTCGAAACTCCTCGGAAGAGACCAGGCGCACTTGAACTTGCGGGACTTTATCAGGTGTTTTCTCCAACAGGTACCAACGTTTCATCGTCTCCGGCGAACTGGAGGTGCGCTTCCTATGATGTTCGGATACCACCGGAGTCTTTGGTCCACGCTATGGATACATAACCTGCGGATTTGTCTCGGAATAACCACGGACGCTGCGTAAAGGAAGCCTGAACTCCCCAGTGTGACCAGTGAAGCTCAGTACAACTCACCAGTCTGCAGGATGGGGCCGTTCACTCTGCTGCTCGTTGCTTTTTTGGGTAAGCTGCTACTTTTACATTTTGAGTGTGATTTTATTATTATTCATAAACTGATATTACATGCAGGTTTCGGGGGCTTGTGGGCATTGATTTTCTCAAAAATGGGGGAAATATATTTACTCCACGTGTGCATGTGCTACAGCCAAAATACAGATTATACATGTTATATGCAAGAAAATGGTCTTGTTTAGCAAACTATAGTTCTAACCTGAAGAAGTATGTGATCAACCAAATCAGATCTTTTTTTTTTTTTTAAATGTTTATGATTTCTAGGTGATTTTTTTTTTTATCTGTTTTTTTTTTCTATTTTTCTGTAAAACATATTTTCTACTCAATATAGGAAGGAAACTGACACACTTCATCTTTGCACACCTGTTTATCACTCTGTGTGTGTGTGTGTGTGTGTGTGTGTGTGTGTGTGTGTGTGTCCAACTCCTCAACAGGATTTAGACTAATAATTTCTGCCTAAAGTTATGTCTTATGCCACAGTGATGAACATGTTTGAGGGGTAAAAGGCAATAAAAAGTTCCCCTCGGGCTGCCGGGCAGATGAAAGCACCGGCGGAGTTAAGGGCCACTTAAAACATCCATTCCTGATGAAAACCCTGTCTGAGCAGCAGAGGATTATGGGACTGCTGCAGTTGACCCAATCCATCTGCTGCCAGTGACAGCGGAAGGCAACGTTTGGCTGCAACTTCAAATGACCAGTTGAGATAAAAAGATATTTTGGAATCCACTTACCCTTAAGTGTGTTTAAGTGAAATCTAACGTTCAATTAAGTGGTGTGTTATTGCAGCCTTTCATAGTGGCAATAAAAATGCACTGTCAGCCTAGATTAGTGTGTGCTGTAAATTTACGGGGAAAGAAAACCTCAGGAGGACTTGGAAAGGAGGCTGAAATGGCAAAGTTAAAAAAAAAAAAAAAAAGCAAACACAAAAAATTGATTCACATGGAGCAGTGGGTCTGCTTGTACTTTACCTTTTTAAAAAATATGAATCTCATAAGAAAACCTCTGCTAGGCCTCAACATGATACCTATTTAAGTTTTATTATGTCTGTAAATTCACACGCACAGTCAAAAGGCAAGGGATTGATCAAATTGTTTGTTCAATTATGTGATTCTGGTTGATTTCATTGTTGTTGTTTGTCTGCAGCTTTTCTGCTTGTCTTCACATTGGATTTGTTTGGCTCCAGAGTTGAATTCTGCAGACATTAAGCTGTGTGTGATTTTCCCCTCAAGTATTCAAAAGCGAATAACATGAGCAGAAGGTTTTCTGTTTTGCTCCCGACACACACAGAGAAAGTCAGAGTTTCTGTGAATGTGGGCACCGTGGATTAATGTTAGACTCAATCGTCCTTTGTGTGGTAGCTGTACTGGCAGCGGACGTCTGGTTTTCTCTGTTCCCAAAAATGATGTGGAGTCCTTCTCCCTTGTCCGGGGTCCCAGTGCTGTTACCTCACCGGTGGGAGCGGGCCAACTGGAAATGTTCTCTGTGGTTTAGGGCTTTGGGAGTTTTGTGGGCTCTTTGATTTAGATAGAGAGCAACAGTTTGGGAAAAGCGGCGAGGGACCGGAGGGTTTGAGTCTGCTGCTCAGTTTCGGAGATTTGGTGGCTCTAATGAGGGAAGAGGGGGAAGAAAGCCCCAGCCCTCACACATACAGCCCTCATAAAGTATGCAGAGAGGGAGCTGTATGACCCCTCTTCTTAAAACATAATTGTGCAAACAGGCTTTTATCTACCTTGTTTTTTTAAACCTTTTCTCATTTTATCCGCCCCACTCTTCTCTATCCCTGTTTTTGATTCATATTTGGCGTTTGAATCGGTTCTCTTTTGGCTTTTATTTTGTGTTATTGTTTGTGAAACGATCCGTGGCTCTGTGTTGGAAAGCGCTCTATAAATCAAGTTTATTATTCATTATTATTATTATTATGTAGGAGAAGTTGGAATGATTTTTTTTCAGTAAGCCACAAATGATGATCAAATGAATCTTGGCTTGATGCGACTCATTCTGGATCAGGAGTGCTGTTGCTGCTCAGTGTGATGTCAGATATAACGGCCAATATCAGACACAGCAACGCTTCATTCCTCTGTGTCTAACAGTCAAAACGCCAAAATAAGATGCTAGATGATGTTAGACTTCACTTATCAATTAGACTCAAGTTCTTACTTGACAAAAATATAAAGGTGAAACAGTTTTCTTTGAACAATAAACATCTTTTTAAGGAGAGAGAGAAGTCCATTCCTTTTGATTTTTGTCTTTATTGACAGTGGGAAAATAAATAGGGGAGATACAGAGGAGAAGGTTCAATCCTTGGCTGGTTGGGTTGGGGGAGTTGTATTTGTTTTAGAGTTGGGGTTTCTGAACTATATATCCATCTAAAATCCTGCCTAGACTCATTCAATATCTCTAAAATCTCGAGGATCGGGTTTGTAAAAGTTGTCATTTTGTCAGCCGAGAGCCTCGGTTACCCAGCGTCCTTTAGAAAGCTCCATCATTTGATGTTTAGAGAGCGTAACGTTGTTCAAATGGCCGATATCTCACTTTGAAATGAAACCTTCAAACACTGCAGAGGAGGCAAGGGAGATAATTTACCATCTTATCATCAGTTTCTTCCTGTATCTTAAGAGACTGTTTCCATTATGTCCTGGTTCTGTTTTATAGCAGATATCAGTTGTCTTGTAATCCGGCGTGGATAATTCTTGGGAGGTTTTCTAGGTTTTGGCTGCACTACAGTCTTATCTGCCCCACCTCAAACTCCTCTCATCTGCAGTGTAAATCCTGACCGAGATGCCTTATAACTCAACACTGATGGTTAACCTTGATGTGTGTGTGTGTGTGTGTGTGTGTGTGTGGACTCTTTTTTTGAACAAAATCTTTATTATCCTTGACGATCTATTTGTTTAGCAGCCAGCAATCAAGGCATAAAAACTGTTGATTTGTTTTGTATGGTGCTATTCATTAAAAACCATTCAACAAAATCAGAATCATTAAAAGTTACATATGACATGTTATGCACTTTTTTTCTATTAATTATTTTTGTGGTGTTGTGTGTGTGTGTGTGTGTGTGTGTGTGTGTGTGTGTGTGCGTGTGTGTGTGTGTGTGTGTGTGTTTTCCTGTCATTTCTCCGCTTTGATTTCTGATTGCAGAGCAAAAAACAAAAAAAACAAAACTCCCTTGGGTGTAATAAAAACACTATTCTGTGTTTGTGTGTGCACGTGCGTACAATTATATATGTACGTCTCTGTGTGTGTGTGTGTGTGTGTGTGTGTGTGTGTGTTCGTTTAAGTCCTACCCTGAAATTCACCTGCTATTAAACCCGAGGTGGTATTTGACCAGCGGAACCTCGGTGAGGTTAGAAGTGTGTTTACATAACACATCTCAACAGGTTTCCTTTAAACTATCTCACACACACACACACCCACACCTACACACACACACACACACACACACACAGTGGTGGTTTCTGCTCTCCTCATTGTGAAAACAAGCTGTTGGCAGCCGCTCAGGGTCTTTCCCCTGGTCGGGCCTGACTGCAGGTGCAAAAAGGCCAGACACACACACACACACACACACACACACACACACACACACACACACACACACACACACACACACACACACACACACACACACACATGTTCTCACACATGCAGCAAACTGCAAAGCCTTTTCTTTGATTTTCACCACAGCTCCAGCCAGCAGAGCAGCGTTACTAATGCCACCAGCTGAGTGGGGGGATCAAGTCTCCTCACTGTCCAGTGTTTCCACTGAGCAGCGCTGTGATGTGGTCATTTACACACACAAGCCTGTAGGAGCTGTATCACTGGGCCCGAAACAGCTGGAGGGAGCTTTGTTCTTTATGGAGCTTCTCAGTTCTTTTAATCAGATGTTTTTGTTCCTCCCTCAGTGTTATTAGTCCCAAATTAAAAGCGCAGAGGCGACCGCAGCGGCATTCCACGGCGTTAAATGATATTGCCAGGCAAGTCGGGTCCGATAGAAAGAATTTAAGGCAAAGTCTTCATATTTCAAGGTAGATTTTGATGACATTGGAGTATTATATGGAATAAATCCTCGCTGGAATGTGAGCTTCGAGGCTTTGCTTTGCTGCGGGCTTTGAAAATACTTTCATTTCCGATATTTTATCCCTTTAAGCTTGGCCCATTGTTGAAGGTATTGTTGTTTCATGTGCTGCATGGATGGTACGCAGACTGGGAATACAATATGTTTGATACCGCTGAAATCCTTTTGTTAACTTAGTCCATAGTTTAACGTCAGACCTATCGCCTCACTTTGTTTACTTTTGTTTTAGTGTAGAAAACGAAGACTTCCACCGGACTTATGCATCTGAGCCTGGCCTTTTCATCACATGATCAACTAATATAACATATAGAAACTCCACACATACCAGGTGTTGCAGGTCACTGGTAAAGCCCGGTAATCCCTGGGTGATGACATGAGTTAAATTGACTAAATTAAAGCCTCTAATCACTTCAAAGAGGGCCTGGCTGGCAGAATGGATAAGCAGGGCGAAAACATCAGAGCGAACCTCAGAGCAACAAGGCAACTGCACTTTCTGTTTGATCTGAGTTTAATGAACTTTGTGATTTATTTGCTGTGAAGGAAGTTGTGCATCATTCAGCCAAACTAGATAAGTGTTCCTTTAGCGGTCCATTTCAACCACAACGGGAATAAAGTTGAGGTTGAAACGCAGCTGAATGCCATTTAGGGAGCATCATTCCTGTGTTAAGTGTCTTTTCTATTTTGTTGTCTTGTGTTTTGTGTCAACAACATTGTCAGGATTTGGATGTGCATACACTTCCTCCTACCGCAAAGAAAAACCTAGACTCTGTTTTCACTCAAATATAAAATTTTCAAGAAGAACAAATTTGGAGTCATTGTTAACCAACTTTTTCCTTAATCATACACTCTCAGGACTAATTCTCACCCTGCTTTATTATCATGAATATCGCTAAACTGAAGACTGGAATGTCTGGCTTTCCCCACAAAAGCCTTGTAGATGAAATATTACTTATTATTATTGTATTGTTTGTGTTCCCGCAGGCTGGACTGAAGGCTCGTCTCTTCACTACTCTGACGGCAGGTCCAACCGTCTCTCCCTGGAGAAAACCTTCGGCCGCTCAGCCAAAGACTCCCAGTGCCACCACATGCTGAAGCACCTTCACAACGGAGCCCGCATCACTGTGCAGATGCCTCCCAACATAGAGGGCCACTGGGTGTCCACCAGGTGAACGGCTACCACACAGAGATTAGTTATCGATTATCATCTTTCAGTGGAATGTACTGTATATCATGAAAATATGAAGATATTTTGATATTGTGACACACAATTCTGTTATCTAAACTGAACAAATACATTTTATTTAAAGGAGTTGGAAAGGAATAATATTATAAGTTTTGTTTGACATCACACATGATTTTGCATATAAGCCATATCATGATATATATATATCAATAGGAATAAAAATACTTATCACAATATTGATTTCAACCATATTTCCAAGCCCTAATAGAGAGAGAGAGATTCATCTGTTCTTTACACATTAAAGGTCCAGGTAGAACTCTTAATACATGTGATCTGATGCAACTCTCCCTGTGCTATTAAACTAGAACAAGAACTAAAAACTAGACTTGTAAAGTATGATGGGTGAGAGTGGGTATGTGATTGGGGGAATCAAGTGGGCACCTAGATGTTTAACTAGAAACTTCCAGAAGGCTCAATGGTAAATTCAGACATCCCAGAATCCATTTTCAGCACCATAATTTAGTCTATATCCCAAATTAAAATGTGTATAAAACTTCTGGTGCTCACACACTTCACATCACATTTATCTTCTACATTAACAGCATCCTTATACATGAACAGTGATGCACATGGCGTGTTTTAGAAGAAGCTGCCCTGATCTACAAACCTGTTTGTCTAAACTCGTCTCTCTGCTCCGTTGCAGCTGTGAGGTGAGACCGGGTCCGGAGTTCCTGACGCGCTCCTACCGCTTCTACCCCAACAACACCTTCCAGGCCCACCAGTTCTACTACGAGGACAACCACTGCACCACGCCCACCTACACGCTGGTGGTGCGGGGGCGTCTGCGCCTGCGCCAGGCCTCCTGGATCATCCGCGGCGGCACCGAGGCCGACTACCAGCTCCACCGCACTCAGGTGGTGTGCCACACCGCCACCGTGGCTAAGGAGCTCAGCCAGAGGCTCAACCGCAGCTGCAGAGGGGCCGTGAGGGGCAAGGGCCCCTGGGAGCCCAACGTCAGCTACGAGCTATGGAGCGAGGAGGGCGGCTGCGACTGCTCCAGGGAGCTCAACTTCGCCATGCATGAGCTGCAGCTGCTGCGGGTGGAGAAGCAGTACCTGCATCACAACCTGGACCACCTGGTGGAGGAGCTGTTTCTAGGAGACATCCACACCGAGCCGGCACAGAGGATGTACTACCGGCCGTCCAGCTACCAGGCCGCGCTGCAGAACGCCAAGGTCAGTGGCTGATGGTCTCCGAGGCAAAGTTTAGAGGGATGATGTGCATTCTTTCTAGTACAAAATGCCATTCTTTTAGAGCTAACTCTGTTTTGTAGATCAGCTAAGAACTGTATTAATATATGAGGGTTTAACTTGCTGGCTCACTGCAAACAGTCTTCTTTGCTGGTACTGCTTGAACAGTACTTGAGGAGAACTGGGTCACATAGTGTTTGCAAATAACTCTCTGCATTTGGTTTAACATCTTGGAGTATCAGATGGGTGGACTGTGCCAAATCACACAAAACCATGAATGCCAAAAACGCGCCGACTGTTTGAAAGTCAATTTATCATACTTTTCTGTGACTGACAACTTGTGATTCAATCTGAATTGCTCTGAGGCGGTAAACCCCACCCATCTGGTGCACCGAACAGGTTAAAACAAATAAAACTGCTAAGACTGCTGAGACTTATTTTCAAATACCGTTTAATCCAAATCTGATTTGGGGCCGACTTGAGTGCCGGTGACACACTCTTGCCTTTATAAACTCAGCATTCGCAGCGGTACAAACTCGAAACTATGTCCGTACTTATTTCATCTTCCAAAATCGAATATTAAGAACGAGCCCTTTCTTCCGCTGTCCTCGCGGGATGTAATTTCTGTGTTTACACCGCTGAACAGCAGTTGCCCCGCTGGGTGAAACCCTAGAGTGATGTTTTAACTGTCGCCCTTTACAAGAGATCACAATGAAATCCTGTTCGGGGTCCGCTGTCTAAATAAACATCCATTTGTACGGGGATGGCGGGGCTTGGTGTTGCTGATCACAGTGTAAACAGAGTATGGGGTGAGGAGCTCTGATCAGACAAGCTCCCCTGCGGCGCTGTAATGACCGGTGCTGCTCTCCTAAGCCCCTCTGGCCCGCAGAGGCGCAATGTGAAACCCGGCCTATCTCTGGGAGTGATCAACATGTGGTATTCCTAGAATCTGGAATCATGCGGCCTTATGAATTATTCCGGCGAGCGCATACCAGCTCTGATTTCATGCATGCCTGAGGCCCAAATCAAAGTGCTGCATGCTCTCTTATTTCTCCCCTATCTTTTCTGAATAAAAAGCGAGGATAGGATGTTGGGCGTGCAATGATATGCTTTTAGGGACACTTCCAAAGTTGTCAGTTGGTGTCTGACATAATCAGAGCATTCAGAGAAGCTTAGTAATATGCTGTAGGACTTCTAAAATAATGCAGGCCTGGATTGTGTTAAGTTTTTTTTATTTTGCCTGCCATATAAGCATTGTTGAAAATCCGGAACGCTCTCTAAATTTATGTCTTTGGTCAATGGTGGGGCCAGTTGGTCAACAACTTGCACATAAATGAGATTTCCAATTATATATATATAGTTTGGTGAAATAGCAGTAGAAAATACCTCACTCCTTCCTACACAAAATGCAATCAAGCCGGCCATCTCTTGAGGTTGTAATGGTTTCTTTTTGGGGATTTTTATTGCCTTGGTGACTATCCGATCCATTAATCTTAAGCGGTGTACCCAGGCTGGGCCCGGGCCAGAACATTTCCTGGTGCCAGCATGTTCATTTGTGGTTATTGGGTGGATCTCAGCAGTGATGCAAGAGCAAGGCTGCAGACGTTGTTTTTTAAGTCTGTTTCTTCTGTTTTCTCCATTTTCTGCGGCTGGTTCACGACTGCATCACTGAGGCAGAACCACTTGATATTGATCGCTGTTATGAAGGGATCTGTGTTTATACATATATATCGCTGCAGTTGTTGAAAAAGTTTGCTCCAATTGCAGTGATTATCATGTTTTTACTTGTATCCTTATTTTACTTGTTACATTATGGTTCACCTCAGTAGCAGAACATGACACTAACACTTTCCACTCATGGTGCTTTGGATAAAAACGGCAAATCTTATGTTATACACCAAATTAGTCAGGTCACGCCATGTTCCTGTTACAGTATGTTTATGTTATGCGTTTACATTACTATATGTTTACATTACTATACATTACTATATGTTTACGTTATGTTTATGTTATGTTTGTTATGTTATGTTTGCTCAGTTTGGGTTATGTTATGTTTATGTCATGTTACATTTAAGTTATGTTGTGCTGGGTTAGGGTTATGTTGCACTATGTTGTGTTATGCTGGGTTAGAGTTACATTATGTTATGTTGCGCTGGGTTAAAGTTTCATTATGTTGTGCTGGGTTAGGTTTATGTTATATAATGTTGTGCTGGGTTAGGGTTATGTTATGTTACGTTATATTGGTTAAGGTTACGTTATGTTTACATCGTCCTTTGTAACTTGAGCAAGTTTTGTGACCCTATAGACCCATGAAATCTGTTCAAAACTGAATTTCAACAATGTGTGGTTGTCAGTCTAAAGATAGGCTAAGGCTATTTTTCTGAATTCCTGAAAAGTTGGCTTTTGAAGATTTACTGTTATCATCTGACAGCAGAGATGCTTGGCTAGTGGTAAGCTTACCACCAAACCCACAACCTAACATATCAACTTTTATGCTTGTTGTATTCGCTATGCAAGACAAGCAGTGGTCCCATGAAGGAGTTGGGAGATGGGTATCTATAGAGGGGAGGCTTGGAGATGTTCAGAGTGAGCTCTGTTTTTTTAGAGCAGTCAGCACGTCTGTGTTTTATGGGCTCAGAGTTCCTGCAGAGCTAGAACATCTTTTCCACACATGCAGCAGGAACCCCCACCTCCTGCTCTTTTTTTCTCTCTGCATATATATTCCTCGTATATACTGTATATTGTCATGCACACACGTAAGCACTGGCACGCACATACATACACACCTAAAAACATGCACTATCCTCTTCCTATACACACAGGACAGGATTCACAAGAGGCCTCTCCTCCAGCGGTCCCGTTAACCTCTCACACCGAGGCGGTTATGGAAGTGTACTGGGATTATTTCATCTGTAGTGATACTCCTGGTTTTCTTCTTCTAGCATTGGCCCTTCTTTAACTGCCCCTAAATCTCATACAACCATAATGTTGTCTGGGAAAAGAGCGATGGGAGGGGGGGTTGGGGGATCTTAAATTTTGACCACCCTCAAATAACAAATACTTCACCTCCTCCCTGGAGTTTTGTCTTTGGAATAGATTTGTGGAGCGGGGTATGAACGCTTCCAGCTCCGAATCCGTCAGGCCCGAGTCTGACTCTCCGGTCAAAGACCCACAGCTGTCTTGTCTGCAGATACGATGATCGCATGTCGCTCTGGGGCTCCACTAAACCAGACATGACATGCAGTGATTATGATTAACGGCCATTTATGCCTTGACAAACCCTTTTTTTCCACCAATATGACAGTGAATAAACTGAATCCCAGTGCCGCTGAGCTGTTTGTAAGGAGCATGATCGCCCAGCTTGTTGTTCGCTGTGTGACTTTCTGTTGTTTTTTTTCTATCAGACATCTGTCTTTTACAGTAAATGATGTGATCACCCTGAGAAAATGCTTGAACCTTGTCTGGGCTCCACCACTCAAGAGGTTCAGACTGAAGGAAATAGTTTTTCCCCCTTCACCTCTGAACACACGCCAACAGAGTCCTTTATGTGGATTTTCATGATACAATATACTGATGACAGATTAAAAAAACACTTGACACTGACAGGTTTCATAGATCACGCTGGATTCCCACTCAGTGATGTTCAGTGGCAACTTGAACTTTGATTTTGCAAACACCTTACATCCTCGACAGCATATGGATTATATCATTCCAAAATGCTATACATATATATATATGTACATTGCTACATTTTGTCTTCTTGGAGGTGCAATGTTTTTATAAACCCCTCAGGGTTTTTCTTATCTCGTCTGCACAAATGTTTTTTTTTACTCCTTTACTCCTCTTTGTGTCTTTTATCACTGTGATTTATCCTTTTACATCTGTGTTTTATCACTGTGCAAATAATTAAACCAAAGTAAAGATCTGCTGTAATTTCAACAGGATTCAATAGTGAGTTTTACTCTCCCGCCTGCAATCGTTTCATGCAGTAGGTGTGTAGCAGCTGATGATGTATTAAATATCAGATAATATAATAATTTGTCAAAAGTTTATTAAATGTTCCTCTAAATTAGTTAAAAATGTAATTAAACCTGAGACTGTAATATTTTTTCCAGATAATGTAATTTATTATTACATTAACCTTCAATTATTACATTATAAAGGGAGTGGCGCCTTTTTTTATTTTTTTTATTATTCCAATATCAGTCTGAATATGTTATTTAATTATCTGGAAACTTACTAACATTAACAGTTTTTATTACATCTTTGACTCATATAGAGAGCCATTTTATTACATTTTGACAAGTTATTACATTATGAGTTACTAGGTAACTGATACTTTTCAAATGGTGGATATCTCAGTTCAGCAGGAAACTCTTCATACGTTTTCCTCCCCTTGTCTTTTCCAGAACCACGACCACGGCTGCATCGCCTGCCGCATCATCTACCGCTCCGATGAGTTCCACCCGCCCATCCTGCCGCCGCGGGCCGACCTGACCGTCGGTCTGTACGGCCAGTGGGTCAGCCAGCGCTGCGAGGTCCGCCCCGAGGTGCTCTTCCTCACCCGCCACTTCATCTTCCACGACAAGAACTACACCTGGGAGGGCCACTACTACCACTACTCCGACCCCATCTGCAAACACCCCACATTCACCATCTACGCCCGCGGCCGCTACAGCCGGGCGCTTCACTCCACCCGCGTCATGGGCGGGACGGAGTTTGTCTTCAAAGGTAACTCAGGTTTCCTCAAAGTGATGTACTAATTATATTCTCAAAATTGATTAAAGACAGTTTTGCTTTCCCCTCTCCCCTCTTCTGCATTCTTCTGCCTTCTTTACTTAAAGTTGCACAAATTTGCACGTTGGCAGCAAGGGAAACTTCAATTTCCAGAAATCCTGTAACATGGTGTCAGTAAACTGCACACAGCACACAGCTCACTATTTACCAACCTGGTTAGACTTTGATGCTTTATACCAAAGGAAACCAAAGGGGCTAAAGAGGCAAAAGATCTAACATTGATGGTGAGTCCAGCTTTCTCTGGACTGAAGTGCTTGCTCACTGCTGTTTAGGAGACAGTTTGGATTTCACCCTTAAGTTTTTTGTTTTGTCACTTCCTGTGGGTGAGGAAGTGTGCATATACCTGACACCAGGATTTAATTTGGGCAAATAGGACAAATCTACAGGGTCTCAATTAGTGAGGATGGGACACTCTTCTCTATTGCAGCCTCACTGTGTTATTAAGGCTGATAGACGGCTGTATTTTTACAAAAAGAAATCTTGTCTAGTGCCACTTTAAAAAAAGTTTCTATATTTCCTCCCTGGCTTTAATTCTTTGCCTTGTACCTCTGTATTGTGCATGATCATTCACAAGAAAACTTCTAACATCTACCACCTAGGTTCTGAGACTCCTCTTGCATTAAGGTTTATTCTACTGCTGCACCCACTGTAATTCGCCCCGGATAAGAACATCAGCTTAATGCCTAAGATGTAAATGTAGCTAACGCAGATCTTCCCCTGCCCTCCCTCCTCTAGTGAACCACATGAGAGTGAAGCCCATGGACTTGGCCACCACCTCCCTCCTCAACGTCTTCAACGGCAACGAGTGTGGGGCGGAGGGGTCCTGGCAGGTCGGCGTGGAGCAGGATGTCACCCTGACCAACGGCTGCGTGGCGCTGGGCATCCGGCTCCCCCACACGGAGTACGAGCTCTTCCGCATGGAGCAGGACGCCCACGGCCGCTACCTGCTCTACAACGGCCAGCGTCCCAGCGACGGCTCCAGCCCCGACCGGCCGGAGAAGCGGGCCACCTCCTACCAGATGCCGCTGGTCCAGTGCTCGGCGAGCAGCCAGCGGTCCGAACACGGCCAGGGGGACGACCTCGACAGGCCTCTGCGGCTCAGCAACGACTGCACAGGATGGCACAGAGGCAGCCGGAAACACGTCAGGGTGGCTCTCGCCGTGTTGGTCGCGCCTCTGCTTCTCTGCTGGCAAAGCTAAGAAGCAGTCTTGGCTTTTTGTACATAGAGACACAACGGGATGAGAGTGTGGATTACAAGAGGACTCTGACCCGACAAGGAGACCGCTTGTCAACACGGCACACTCGAACCTTTATTTTTTCACTCTTTCTGACGCCTGGGAAGACGGAGGTCAGTCAGTACGGTGGACAGCAAGTGGAAACTAAACTAGTCCGTCCCCCTGATCCTCTGAACTCTTTCCCAGCTACCAAAGACTTGACACTGCTGCACCCCAGTAACTGCACTTTAGAGTGGATCCAAAGTCTGACATGTCTGTGTTTCCACAAATATACAAAGTCTAAGATGTCTATATATCCACACAGATCTGAGAATATCTTTTATACAGTGTATTCACCTACAAATATCAAGTCATTTCTTGGTACTGTAAGAAGATGAGATGCGATATGTGGAAACATTATTTTCTACAAGGAATTATGACAATAAGGTCCCTCTCTCATAAGGAGATATGCTTGAGGGTGAAAGAGTAAAACACGATCTGTGGTGAAAGGGATTCACAGTATGTAGTTATTTCAAAGATATTTCTTTAATATAGCTTTACTGTATGCCTCAGCTCAGTGTAACTGTCAGTACTTCTGTTAACTTCTGTCATCTATTCCACAAAAATATACCATGTCTGGATACAATAGAAGTCATTTAACAGCAGGTGATTATCTGCTGTGCATAGAAATCATTAATACGTTTTCAGTCGTTTTTTTTTCCACTGCACAAATACTGTGCTGCATCTATACTGGGCCTACAATTCACCTTATTTTCATGGTGGCCATTTTAAACATTGCATCACACTGATGGTGGGAAATGGCATACATACATATAAGACTAGCGTTACTTCAATACGCAAGTGAAGACTTCAGATAGACCTAACAGTTATCAAATTAGCTTTTAACCAAATTTTCAAAAATGAGCAACCTCGGGGAACGACTGCTTGAATTTAGCAGGGAAGTGAGTTAGCTGCTAGCTAGCAACCTAGGCTCATACTTGCCAATCTTGAGAGTCCAGAAATGGGTGGGAGGGGTATTAAAAATATAAATCAATAAAAAAAATTACATATCATTTCACTAATAACATTTCGCAATTTAATTTGAACATAAAGTTCTGTACATAGGCAGTACACATTTGGCTCCATCCACCAAAACCACATTTTTGGTGTAACGTATTTTGTTGACCACTCGGAAACAGCAGTTCTAGTATAGGGCCTACATTTTTTGTTACTATTTTTAACAAATACAGTAAATTAGCAGATTTTAAAATTTGATAAAAATGTGTGAAAATCGGGATTTGACATAACACGGTAGAAGGGCATGACAATCAGGAGTCTTAAATTGGGAGGCTTAATTGGCAGATAAGCCTACGCTAGATTCTGGTAGCTAGCTACAGTAGGCCAAAATCTGCAGTAGCTAGCACTGGGCCAAATATAATGTGAACCTATATCCCTCTGGATTCTTGAGATCCATTTGTTTCCAATACATTTTTCAGTGGGGAATCTGTGAAATGATGTTTGTCCAATTCCCGATGTTTGTATGATGTGAACCTTGGTACACAACAGTAGGACAGAGTTGAGCTCTACTTCCTCTTTCAGGTTTCCCGCCCAGAGTGTGGTGTAAGTTCAAAATGCCCCCCATGGGAATAAGGTTCATTGGTATGGTACAACATCAGCACCCTTCAATTTTCCATTGGAATATTGAGTAGTTTTGTACATTGCTTGTCACCAATCTAATGATGTTGATCCTTTTGACGGTGGACCAGTACCTGTTTGGAGGCTTTACCAACATGCTTCTAGCATAATTTAAACTGTTCCAAACTGTGCACAAAGCAAAATGGACAGACATACCATACTGGGCCTGTAAGTATACTTCTGCAATGGAAAAACCATCTAAGTGACTATATGGAATTCCTTCCAACCAATATATCTTCATTGACAGTATGGAGCAGAATCCTGTTCAGTGTACCCAGACTTAAGATCCTGTATTAGGCTCCCAGAAATGTCTTCGTAACTGGATACATGTATAAAGATTAAAGGTTTGATACTGTTCATTGTTACATTATTGTCATTCTTGTGGGGTGAACATGTTCAATCTGGCAACAAGCATACTGTAGATATTGTACATACATCCAATACTTTAAATGAAATGGAGAACATATTTTCTTTTAATGCCTTTTATGAGATTTTATACTCCTCATGGGAGCATTCGAAACCCCTTGCTTTTTATAGTAGCGGACTGAGGGTTTAGACGTAGGGGGAGTTTATACATACACACATCACCTGGCTGCTGCCAAGTACAACCTGCCTTGTGCTGCTGGACGCTGAGCAGCTTCACTGGAGCAGTTGTGGGCAAAATCCACTGTTATATCATCAGTCTGTGATGTTCAATGCGTTCCAGTTATTTTGTGATGAAGTGTTGTCATTTACTTTTTTTGTGTTCCAACATTCCATCAACCTGCCTCATCTACTTCTTCAGTTAGGGATTTCCTACATTTCCCAGAATGCCTTTTCGACAACCCCCCAAGAGAACAGGCCTGACCTTCTTCCATTCAGCTGTGGGTTATAGGTCGGTGCAAAATGGTGAGTTTAGAAAGAAGCCCTTGCTTTAACAGTGTCTTAAGTGTTTTAGGGTGTATTTTTCCTTTTGCCTTGCTCCAGACCTCCTCAATGGTAGTTTGTGATGAGTTCATTCACTGCTCATGTTTTTGCAGAACCTCAAAGGATTTCTACCAATGACTTTCTGGTCATAAACCTGGTCCTCTAATCATTAGGCTTCTGCTGCCCCGTATTTACAATTACATAATCCTTGTCTCATATCACAGTCATATCACCACTTTAGACACCACCATATTTTGCACAAGGGCAATTATGAAGAATGTTTGGGGCTAAATGGCCATTGCAGATTTTGTCTTGCCATAAATCCAGAATATACCAAATTTCCTTGACACTGACAATCACTAATTTATACACTAAGTTTACAACATAAAGGGACAGTTTCCTAGATACTGAATGATACCCCCAGTCTCTACTGTCTCAGGCCTAAAAATCCCTTCTCCCCTTAATTATTTAAGTCAATTTAATGGGTGGAATCTATCAGAGATCCTAACTTTCACCTGGATTAATCTGGTCAGTCTATTTCATGACAAGGAAAGTGTTAGAGGTAATTTCTTGATTTTAATAAACTATCGCTCTTTTACACTGCAATTTAAACAGAATAAACTAGTCATTACAGGCTCATAAGACGGCACAGTTCAAAATGAGTTTGAGAAGCATTTTCCAGCTTTCTCATCCATTTCTAAAAAATATTTAAGACAACAAATGACTCAAAGCTAGATAATCATACTAGCCAAAAACGTCAAGTGCATTTAGAAGTCACATACTCTATCCTTGTTCCAAGAGCTCTTTCAACGAAAAAAATAAAAAATCTTCAATCCCAGGTTTTGGCTCCGATTCTGGAGAAAACCTTGGAACACAATTTTTTTATGAAAACAGTGTGTTCATTTTATGGCATCAAAAAGTGTATATCTGATGGTGTATGTACAGTATCAAGAGAGACAAAGGAAAAGACAGCTATCAAAACCACATTTTTTCATTTTTATTTCTTCAATGCTTAATACCATGGGACAGGATTGTAAGAATGGAGACCTTAGTTCAGTCAACATTTGCCTCAGAAGGAATATATGATTTGTATTGAGAAAAAAGACAAATAATAATATTAATAATAATAATATAATAATAATAATATAAAGTCTGCATTGGTGTTGTCAGGGATAGGAAAGGACAGAAATGTACAAGGAAGGAGGCACCTATATCCCCAGCTGGACTCGAACATTCCAAGAGAAAAAGTAGAAATTACAAACTGAACAAATTAAGTTGACTTCAGAGGCAATCCAGCAACAGGTAGTAAGGTCATTTTTGATGGAAGTTCTTTCCTTTTCTTAAAAGGATTTAAAACAACATTTACAAGACACCTAACATTCCATTCAATTCCTATTAAAACAACAGAGAGAGAAAGAGAGAAAACGAATCTTTTTATTTGACTGCTTCTTGCCCAAGGTCACTCTAGGCGCATCTCAACTGTCCTCCATGTTGATTGATAGTGTACAACTTTCATTATCCCGCCACATTACCTGTACATCCAGCCATCAAAAACAGAAAACAAAAGGGGGCAATCACTTTTTTTCGCCTTTTCTTTCTCAACTCTCTGTGTGTGTACTAACCGTGTGTGAGAGATTGTAAAAAGGCGACGCCCTCGAATGATGCTGTACAGACGTGTTCACTGTAGGCCGCACTACCAATGATATGGCAAAGTCAACAGAAAGACTTCTCGGTTTTTCCAGGCCTTTTTGATTCCGGAGCCGGGGTGGGGGATACGGCTGGCATGCGTCTCCCAGTCTACAAGATGAACTTCCCTAGGAAGAATCCGATGAAGATGGCTGCTATGACGACGAGGAGGGAGGGCAGGGAGGCGGTGCTGCTCTCTCGGCCGAGGAGGCTGGTCGAGTTTGATGTCATGTGGTCTGAGCGAGGCGCCTTTCTCATTCTAATACCATCATCCTGTCAAAGAGGGGGGGGAGACATTAGGGAAATGTCATTCACAGCACAGCCAAGAAAGAGATCAGTGCAATACAGGACAAGTTTCAAAAGCATGGGTTAAGCATATCACCCAGGCATTTAATACAAAATTTTGGGATTCATTTATTGTTGCCACAAATTCATACTGTGAACACAAACAGGGCACATAAAAGGTAAAGTCAAATCTTTTCTCCATTACGTTTTAGTTTCCTCTATGCCTTGTCTTGCATGAGTACCTTGAAAAGTGCAACTTAATTATAAAATGTTTTATCATTCGTTATTATTCATGTCAAGATATACAACCTTCAGTTGCCGATTCTCCTCGGCAATCTTGCTCATCTCGGTCTGCAGCCTCTTGCACTCCTCCAGCACTTTCTTCATCTCTGTATCGTCCAGGGAGGCACTGACGGTCTTGGCCGCCACCATGGTCGCTGATGGGCCGTCGGCCTTCGCAGAGTTCATCACTGGGGCCGCTTTGGTCGCCTCCACGTCATTCTGCCCAACAGAGAGGGAGAGAAACCACTGAAGTGAAATCCAGCATGCCCTGGGCTAAGTAGGGAGGTTAGCCTCTAGACGGGGGCTTGTGCCAGAGAAAGGCAGCCTTGTCCAGGGCCCAGAAGCACAGAGCGCCACATCAAAGAGACCAGGGAGGAAATCTGTCCCTGCAAAAGTCATGTTTGATGTGGCTCTGTTTTGCAGAACAGACAACATGATGGCATGGGGTTGCATGATGGGAATACAACTCATGTATAAAATCGACCATGTAACACAAGAGACAGAGGTCATTAGGTTGTGGATCTTAATGCGTCCTAGACTGGTAACCATCATATTTACGACTGTACCTTGCTGCTGTCTCCTCACTGAGTCTCTGAGCCTACCTGCAAGCCTGACCTCGACTCTCAACCAACCTGCTGAATCCTCCTGACTTTAACCTCAGTGCTGGGCGCTGTCCTGAATCCCTGCAGGTCGCTCTTGCTGTTCACGCTGCCTGGGGTCAAGCCAAGCCAGCTGCGGGAGGGAGTGGCCGGCCTGGGGGTGGCCCTGGGTGGCAGGCGGGGCCCAAATTCGAAGCCTTGTTCACCAGAGAATAAGGAGGGCTGCCTGCCTGCCTGCACTGGAGTGGCTAACTCTGCTCCTCCACCATCACTGGAGAGGGATCTACCCTGCTTCTGCCCTGAGTTATCCACCTGAGCAGAACACACAAAGTGACTGGCTGCTGAAGACTTTACCTTCTCTGGTGTTCATACCACTTAAGAACACTTGAAGAAATAGCTGAATATGAGCATCAGTCTGGACTGCCATTTGCCCTGGTTTCATTTTGTTACGCTAGACTTTCTAAGCATGAATTACTGCTGGCTATCAACATCAGTCTCTTTATACCCATAAAACCTTGCCACCAAACATGCTTGGTGTGAACGCGCCCCAAGAGAAACTCCTATGCATTTATTGTACTGGGCGAATAAATTCATTCTGAGCGTGCAGAGCCATGAGATAATGAACAGACCTTCACAATGAGTGTGTTTACTTGCACATTACTATTCCAATGTTATAAATGGTTCCATTTACAAGTTGGTACATTGTACTACTACATATGCTATTTTCAATAGCAGTGGATAAGCGCAAATCCCAGTTCACTCACATTTATTATTATTATTTATTTTTTTTATTATTCATTATTTTTGGTTATTTTCATTTTGGTCCTGGCCAGTGGCAGAGGCAGGTGGACTAACTGACTTTATTCATGTGTATGGGGAAATCTATGATCATGAAGGCATATATAAGATCATGTAGGCAGCAGGGCTTAAAGCAAAAAAACATTCTGAGCCTGAAATGTTCCTGACTGATGGGGGTGGGGGGTGGGGGGTGGGGTGGGGTAGTCAGCACACTACACTTATTTCTCTATTTCTCTATAAAACTAGTCCAATAACAAGAACAACGAAAACAATTGACTCATTTCTGTGCTGAATGAATGAATATTCAACACACAGCATTATTAATCTATAAACCTAGTGCAATAAGGATAACTGTGAAGCCCCCCAGGGGTCACCTGGTACAAAAAAAAAAGGATGCGGAAATCAGTGGCCACGGTTTTCTTACAATTTACTCCTAAACCGTGCCCACGGATTAGTAAACCATGCGCACAGATTTGTAAAATCTATGTTGATAACATCAAAGAGGGACTTTTAGGCCTATATACAGTGAGCCAGAGCCATTACACACGGCTTGGCATACATATAGTGAGCTGTAATAGCTATTAGGCACCAAGACCATATGTGAACCATAACCACTGATTAATCACATCAGTAGGTCTAATTTATGATCCGATATGTGTTTTGGTGACAATATGAAACCCATTTACTCCCTATAAATCATGCTTGTAGAAAAAGCATGTTAATTAAATTTTATATGCAACTCTGTGGGCCGCTGTGCTGTCCCTGTTTGACGTTATCAATATACATATTACAAATCCGTGTGCACGGTCTACTAATCCGCGGGCATGGTTTAGGACTCCGTGCGCACTGATTACTAATTCGAGGGCACGGTTTTCTAATTCATGCGCACGGTTTACTATTCCGTGTGCGGTTTACCAATCGGTGCCCGTATGGATTTCCACATCAATTATTTTTTTCTTACCAGATGACCCCTGGGGAGCTCTGTAGAGAACAGCCAAAGCAATGCAACATTTTTATGCTGAATGACGATTGTAAATTGTGAAAGACAGATCACGTTCAGGTCTGTCATTGCTGCTGGAGCGGCAGCTGTAACTGTCGCTCCCGGTGTGGTCAGATATCGGAGTGCGCGCATAGCGGCGTTGTGTCTGGGATTTACCTCAAGTGGAAAGAGCACTTTCTTTCTGCTGGTTGAGCACACAGTACAGAACAAACACCCAGTTCCCTTAATTTGTCGCACCAAGTGTCAAACGGTTTCCCGTCTCCACCCGTTTATTCAATCCACGCCTATCGCCGTTTGTTTTTTACTCCTCTCTCAGTGACGCGTGTATCTTCACCAGCTTTCATAAACTTTGTTTCCATATTTCAGCTGTGCTACACTACGGAACCGGTGCACATTGTGATAGAAAGTAGCTTGCTGCTCACTGGATAAAAAAAAATAAAAAAAACTTGCTCGCATTCCATTGGTAAATGTAAAATATTGCTTTGCTGAATATGATTGGATAAAACGCATCAAGAACAAAAACCCACGTGGAGTGAGGTTTTTTGTTTTTTTTTGTCAAAAATAGTTTGTGAATCTAAAACGTCCATATGCCGGAAATCCGGCACCTGGCCGGAGGTCTTTAAGCCCTGAGGTAGCCATATAAACACCTTATCCCAAATTTGCCCTTAACCAGTCTATGCTTTTATCAAGAATACTCTGTATGAAAACGTGCTCACTAATGAGCTACTTCTGGAGTAGCTGTTGCATGTTAGAGTATTACTGAAATCCAACTAGATGCATCTCAAGATAACAGTCCATATGTACTTTAATGAACTTTAATTTGTCACTCAAATAGAATGACAAATTCATGTAATATATTAGGTCCCTAAAATCACAATGGCAGTAATAAATGGCATCTTGAACACCCAAGCAATTTGCAAAAACATATTAAAAAAACTAAATGGCCATAATGGCAGTTCACCTCTTTATGCTTCTTGAAACAAATGTTGAAATCAGTGTAAGATTAAGATTGTGTGCTTAGACAGTTGGCTGATACATGTAGAGGTTTGTTCCGAAAGGAGATTTCCACCATTTGAAGTGGCACCTACTTTTACAAAATGACTGACGGCACAAAATTACATTTGAATTACATTTTAGGGCGTTTACGAACGCTTTTTTTCAGAGCGCCTTACGAGTGCAACAGTAGAATAAGCTTAAATTCCTAATTAGAGAGCAATTAGAGTGAGTCCAGAGGGAGGGGATATCATTCAGGGGGAGAGGGAGACGCAAGGTACATTTTGGTGAGTCCTTGACTAACAAAATGCTAACACTTTTCCAGAGTGGAATCTGTATATTTTAGAAATATTGAATGACGCACTTCAGGTTATGATTATATAGCATTGTGGAAATTAGCTCTTCATATGCAGACTACTCCCTCTTGTTTTTAACATGCAGCAGCGGCTCTTACCACTTTATCGTTTTCAGAAGGCAGCTCGAAGACACATCTCAGCTTGGAATCCATGAGATCATCGGGTTTTGCATCTTTCCACTGGTGGAGATGAAAAATGGGCATGTTATTCATCAACCCAAACTGCTAGCAGCTGGACTCTATCCACACACACACACACGCACACGCTTATGTTCATGCGCACACACCTTAAATGACTTCATACTATTCACATGCAACACAACCTTGAATCTTGAAAGTTTACGTAAAATTAGGACTTTCTTTTAAAAAAATGAGGATAACCTGAGATTTTCTGCACATTTGCCTACACAAAATTTTTCACTCTCTATTTTAGACATAATTTAAGATGATAAATTTACTCTTCGGGGTACATACAGTCTGACTTAGGGGGAAGAAATAGTGTGATGGTGAAATTCCAGACTTTTCCCCCCAAACATACACAATTCTTATCTTTTTCTATACATTTAAAGACATGGATATTGTCAAAATCATCTTCTATACTTATGTAGCTTTCTGTAACCTATAGTGTCTATGAAGCACAGCATTGCTGTAGGGTTGAGTTAAGGGAATAACCTATAGCATCAGTTAAAAGTCCAACACAGAATTGCAGTAAGGTTGAGTAATACAATGGAACATTTCTGCTGTAGTAGTGTGACTTGATGATACGTAATCTGGAATCTAGGAAGTCACCTTTGTTCCACTGCACTTCCTGGTTTTCGCTTCTCATTCAAGACAAGCCAGTTCAGGAACAGAGCTACAGGGCATATGCATGTTTACTGAGTGACTGAGCATTTGCTGCCCTCTGGTGGACAAGAGTAGAACGCATCCCAAACACTTTAATATTAGCAATGGCAGCAACTCATAGTAACTCAGTAGAATGGCAATAACCCTGCTGCCATAGTTGAGGTCCAAGAGCAGTTTTTGAAGTGCACATATCTTTATTCAGGTATAGCAAGTGGTGGAAAACTCACACTATCAAAAATGAAGGATGACAGGTTTCCTATAGAATTTCTGTAAATGTAGGGGAGGAGGTAATTTGGTTTTGAGGCCGAGGTTCGCTACTGAGCCTATTACAGGATCCGTTCCAGACGGTGTTTCAGTTCAAGAGTCGCCCTTATTTGCATATTTATTTTATGATATATGGAAAACTGTGCTGTAATTGTTATTTTCTGAGGGGGAGTGAGCTGAGCAACAGGGCTAATGCTGTGAGGAACCACTGCAGCTAAATGAATGTAAAGGAAACTGGTTTCTTAAGCAAGATGCATTATCAGTCCATTGTATTCCAAAGTGAAACGTGCATAGAAGCAAACATTTTAGTCAAGTGCACACCTTCAGTGCATCCATAATCTTGATGGTGTGAGGGTTTCCTAACATTACTCAACAATCAACTATTATGAAAAGAATAGCTAATAAGGGGAAATTTACCTATTTGTTCAGTCAAATGGGCGATACATGTGTGTATTTTTTGCAGCAAAATCTTTGTCAAAAGCCATATAGGTCAACACATTACTCACCAATGAATCCATGTCAGAAACATGTGGCGGGGCAAAAATGGTCTGCACCATGAATTTGTGTTTACTTTTCTCATTGGGGTCATAGTCAAAGGGCTGTAGCATTACTGTGAAGTGAAAGAAAAACAAAATGTCACAACATATTTGAGGAAAGGCATCTCTGCAAAGGAAAAGAACACAGGGTAACCAGACATTCAACATAATAAGTCCCAGTACTGTACACCAGAAGGGCCACACTAGCCGTGTCCAAACTCTGATTAGCACATATTAAGTGTTTTGTACACTGTACCAAGCAATGTGTGAAAAACTTCAACAATTTCAACTTGGTACATTCAACCCATACTGAGGGCTGATGCGTGACTAGTGTCATGTTGTTGTCATTTTCTTTGATTGGTTAATTCTACCATCACTCTACCAATTTCCAGAGGGAATTTTGTTTATATTCACTCAAATCAAACCTGGAAAATAGTATGGCATCCAGCATTTTCAGCATACTTCAAATTGGACAACGAAACTGGCAATGAAACCATTTTAATCAAGTAAACTCAAACAGCCTGAACCAGTTCTATATACAATTTGGGCAAGGCAAGGCAACTGTCCTGAATAGGCATTAATGAAGAGCCAACATAAACAATTTCCCATCCAATTTTACTCTAGTTTACTCTTAACTCTATCATGTAGATCAGATTACAGCGGTAGCCTAGAGGTAGGTAAATGACCCTCCATCAATAAGCTCCTTAATTCATTTGCTTCCACAGAAATGGGTTACATGCATTTACTGCCATGTCTGTGTAAAGACTAGACGATTCCCACCTCTATCTCCTTTTTGGAAATTAGCCTGATAATTTTTTTTTTGTTGCACCCACACTGTGGGGAACCACAGTGTGGCCTCAGGTAATGGAAATGAACACCAGCTAAAGGTTGGTAAATTTTGGCTGCAGCTGGCAAGCTGGTGTATTCTACTAGCTACTTATGTAACCAACCATCAACTGGAGGGCTCATGGGAATTTAAAAAAGAAAACCGGGTGGTGAACTGCTGAAATTGGCCAGTGAAGTGCCTGCTGATGGTGTAGTGGTTAAAACCCTGTCTCTGCCTCCACATGTGCCCCTATTGGCCCAGGACGAATCCCACCAGAGCCTTCACCCCTGTGCCTTCTCTACCTGGTGTCCCTCTCTGCTTTCCTACTCTCTCTCTCTCTCTCTCTCTTTCTCAATCAACAAAAAAATTCTGTGGCTAAGAATGGACAGTGCGCTTTGGGACATACCAGCTGTTGTGACCGATGGACAAAATAAAAAATGAAGTCTCTGGTTTTGGTCTGAAGAAACTCACTCACCAGAGATGGTGACAGTCGCTCCGGGATCGATAACGCCGCTGTTTGGCCGTACGCAGTACCTGCGCGGCGCCGTCGTCTTCACTTTGAAACATACTCTTCTGTCAGAGGGATTCTTCAGTTTGAGGTTGGTGGTGACTACATCTGTGAAGGGACCTGGTGCAGAATGACAAACACAACTGTATTATTATTTCAGTGTTTTACAGTATGCTGCATTCATTCAGTAGAGGTGTGCCATATATAGGCCTAATACAGCCAAATTTATCTATAAAATACAAAGCAATGCAATCCTCCAGAGTCTACAATCAAGGTTTTTACTACAATAAACAATCTTATGAAAAATTCTTTGGCAGCACAACCTGCAGCTGAACAGAAATGGGACCAATACAGGGATGGATGTGGAACCAACATTAAAATTAACCACTGCTGCATGAAATTACAGTGGAAACAATTTTCCAGGGGATTGGCTGAATTCACAATATCGAACAATGGAGGATAAACATGTTGCATGTCTACACTAAAACAGGATAGGAAATTCAATATTCCAAGTTATGCCTTATCCCTGGAGGAGAGACAGGCCTGAGGCCCGTTGGTGCCAGGTTCAAAATGAAACTTGAAAAAAGATTAGTTGATAAAATACTGTCAGGCTGTAACTCAATTAGATGTTCAAGTGGACTAACTGAAGAGAAAGTTCCTTGGCTAGGAGCTGGACAGCAAAATATTGTTACCATAAATATTGTGAAAATAGGGGAGAAAGATGAACAGACAGTAAAGCGGCACAATACTGATGTCATATTACCATTGTTTCTGCTGAATATTTCAATTATATGAATTGTGATACATGCAGACATCTTTTTCCTACATAGCATCCAAAAAAATATCTAGAGGTGAAAAAACATAGATGCTATCGCCTATGATTTGCTTGGTTAGAGTATTCAAAAGATTCATCAAAGATTTTCTACAACATGCAACTTTATTTGTGGACCATAGATTCTGCACAGTGAAAGAATCGTGTTTAGGAAGCCACCTGAGACATTTCCAAATCGCAATTGTCAATATTGACATTTTTTAATTAATTGATTTAGGCTAAATATTGAATCAACTGTGCAGCCCTGACGCACAAACGCTATTAGCTACTACAGATGCAAAGCTTGAGATGAGATGTTCAACATGATCAGGATCTCCAAAATCACCAGCACTCCCTCAATATGCCTCCAGCAGCTACGGGCCAAACCAACTGAATCAATTAAGGTTTTTTCAGACAGCTAATTTCATATGGATGTCTCATGTTCATATTGGAAATCAGAAGCCTGTCCAGGTCAACATTGGGAGACCATTAGCTTGCCTCCATCTTGTGACAGGGTTTGCTTCAAATTAGGTCCTTAACCATGGTCAGCACCATCCAGCTTTGATGGGCCATGTTCTGTGGAAAACACAGCTGGCCGAGGTACCCCAAACTCGATCAGCAAAATTACCCTGGGAGCTCAGAGACAACCCGCAGCGGGACTGGCAGCTCTACATAAATGCCCCATGACACATGATTTGTCAAATCATAGCATGGGTGCAATGGGCGAGGTCTACTGATTCAAGCTAACCTGGGATGTAACTTGCAGTCTATACTTTCTACAGATATATACACACAACCAACTTAATGCTTTGCATGTTGCCGAAACTCATCTGTGCAATCTGATTTTCTGTCTCTGTGAGGCTACATGATAAATGAAAGGGTTAAAGGCTTTACTGTTTTGCAGGGGTGACCACATTTGAAATCTGCTTAGACCACCTTAGTCAATTTGTTCTGACTAGAACAATGGATTATGATATTACATTGTCTATAAAAGAGCTATGCATGATACACATAACGTGACTACAGTATCGATAAAACAGCTAATTTGCTGAGGTCAAGAATGGTCCTCCCCTACAGTGCCTGGGTGAGGAGCAAAATTGAGTCACTTCCCATTAAGATTCTTAAATTAGCACCAGCCACCAAATACTGGTAAATTATTAACATTATTAACATCTAACTTATTTGCCACAACAATGTGGCAAATAAGTTTGCCTTGTCTACCAGACACTTTGGCAGGTAACTAACCAGTCGGTCCTTTCACACGCAAAACAGTCACATAGTTGGAGTGGCTGTTGAATTTTGAAACCAACCACCAGCCCCTGTGGTGGATGAATTAAAAAAACATTTTTGCCCTGGTAGTGCTGCAGCTTCTTGTGAATTTGCACCATCACTGTATTAAACTGCCAATGAACCAGTTCACCAATGATCGCTTCAGCAGGAGTAATATTTGGTATTAGTAGCAGCATCCCCGCTCCACTAGTTACCAACTCCTGGGGCGATTGTTGCAAGAACAAATGCTATGTTTCAGTCAGTCTTCAGACAGAATGCAGGCTAGCCTCTTTGGCAAAAACTGAGGAATGCCTGCACAGGGGAACTGTTGAATGTTAAACATGACAGAAAGAATGGCAGATAAACCAGCTGCTTCTATGCTCAACTGTGAAATGTCCATCAGCATAGGTGGTCAAAAAGCTGAAAATATGAACGCATGCCTGGCAGCCCAGTGCGTGGTGAATGATCAGCAGCTTGGTGAAAACACAGCCAAGACTGGCAAGACTAGCCTACAACTCAGAATAACTTAAGGTTCTGGATCAATAGAGGGCTCATAATAAACTACATTACCAATCAATTTGCTCTTATCAGAACCACAAATACCTGAATAAAGCAAAGGTTAATTCTGCAGAATGATTTATCTGAAATATTTGCACTTGCCCAGCAATATATTAGTTTAAGTTTTCTGCAGTTCCTATACATGTTAGATTCTAAAATTCACACTTATTCACACTTCTGCAGACCTCAATTTGTAGATATTGCAGATTTATAAACCATTATTTTACAACAACAATTTAAGGCTAAATCCCATCAGTGCAGCCAGAGCCTCTCTGCCCTACCCTTGTGCCATTGTGATTCGTTGTAGTTTAGTAGTGTCTCATTTTCTCATTTAAGTTAATAGTAAGTCATTTCAAAATAAATTCTCATTATTCCTCAATTTTCAGGTGTCTCCCTTCTGTCATGCCTTATAGACCGGGTTGTATAAATTTTTTGTGACATACAGTCTCTCTCAGGAACAAGCAATTTGCAGAGTGGTGGTGAATTTCCACACTTTAATCACAAAAACTTCTGACTCTTTTGAACACCTGGAAATTATCCAAAATAAATACTTCTCCATGGTTTCCAGACCTGGGTAGGAACCCTGGTGTTCACAAAGGCCATATTCAGCCTTCCTTCACACCCAGTGCTCAGAGATAAGAAGCAGTGCATGACCAGATTGGAGTGGTCCCACCCAGCTAAGGCCAACATGTACAGTTGATGACTGGAACGTTGTTTTCAACACAGGTGCGTCACAAAGGAATTCCTACAAACCTGAAAAACCTTGTCACTAATACTATAATGGCATGTGTTGTAGTATCTGTGTGCTGTATTACACTGAATGTACATAATATTAAGGGCGCTTTTAATGAAGTACACTGATGAGGTGAATCCAGGTAAAAGTCATTATCCCTTATTGATTTCCCTTATGTAGATTAAGTGAGGCAGATGAGTTAGAGAATGACTTTTAAGCTTTGAGACAATCGAGATCATGTGGGTGGTGAAAAAGGGGCTACAACTCAATATCAGGAAGATGTCCCTAATATTTTGTATATTCAGTACACAATTTGGATCTTATTCACATAACTTCAGTCCCCCTAAAAGAACTGAAACCAAGCAAACTAATGGCTAACAAGCCGACATCAAGCTTAGTGGATTCTTATCCTTCATAATGTTCCTTAGCTGCAGAGGAAAATGACTGGCAATGATTCTGACAAGATAAGTCAATGTCCACAAGGTTGTTCCAATGCAAAAATATGAGTCCAATTATTTTCCTTTTACAGGGTCTTGGTGGAAATAATTATCTTATCTTAAACAAGATGTTTTGAATCAATGAAAAATAAGGCAAGGAAATGTGATTTAGAACAGAACGTAACACAGTAGGCATGATAATCATGGTCAAAAGCCTGTGCCTGCCAGACATTCCTACCCTGGACATGACTGAAACTCTCTGGCGTCCCGCTCCCTGCAGGTGGGGCAACAAAGCTGACAGCCATAAACAAACATGAAATTGACACTTTTGGCTAATACACTAAGCATACCAAATATGAGGAACACCTGCTCTTTGAATGAAACAGACTGAAACTGTGAATCCAGACTAAACCTATGCTCCCTTAGTGAATTTACTTAGCAAACCAACTTCAGGCATTAACATAACATGTAGATGAAGGGAAGAAGAAAGCTCCTCCCGATCTATTCAGGAGCTATTTTTTATTTATTTATTTTTTTAAACTAGCTCGTCTCCTCCCTCGCCATTTAAAAGCGGCGCTCACCCCCTCCTACTGCTAAAAAAAAAAATTCCATAATGGCAGAATCGAGGAAGCACTGGAGTAAACTTGTTAAACTAGTAAACTTGCTTCCTAGGACTACCTCTTCACTTGTCATTGTGGGACATGTTACCTTCAGCAGGAGAAAGATCTGTCAAAGCGAGACTGATAACCAGCGACACTTCTCTGTAGGTACGCTTAGCTTAGCTATTAGCCTTTATGCACGATGCGTTGCTAGGTTTGTCCTTAGGGGCCTCCGCAGTGCAGTGGCTTTGCTGTGCTTTATTTACAAACGTGTTGCGGTTTCTGTTACCCTCTAGTGGTCAGAAAATGTCGCTTATTGCAGCTTTAATACAACTTAGAAATGGCTTGTGCATAAGCCATAAGTGTAAAAATCAATACTGAAACAGACAAAACCCTGAAAAAGCAGTTGTGCACATCAGATATACACCCACCTAGCCTGCATCCATTCCCTAACTTTGAGGTGCCACCTTTGCTCGAGCAGCATTACCACCGCCTCTCTCATCTCCTCGCATGTATGCTGAGTTAGGGTCCCCCAGGCCAGTCCTATTCTAAAAATACCGGCCGAGGAAAGGAGGGCTGCCCCCTCTAGCTTGCTGGAGGAATCCCAGCAGAGCCTCTAAAACGGACCAGCTCTACGATACACACAGACAGATTTAGCTCTGTCTCTGTGACAGTAAAGGAGCTGCGGTCATCCTCCTCATATCGCCTTGCCTCTGTATACCTCAGAAGGCAGATCAGAAACTCCTCCATTTTCTTCTGTGTTCCTCCTGAAATACAGAAATCCTTCCAAATTCTGTGATCTTTGATATGCAATGGGTATCAGTGGGCTTGGATTCGATCTGATCCAATTTGCACATTACATGCTACTGGTGGTAAACAATAAGTTGTGGCAAGTGGTGAAAACCAAACTCTTTGCGTAACGCATTGCATTCAGACCTAAGCCTGCATACAGAAAAGCTTAAAAATGGGAACTATTCAAATTGCACCGGATCACATGCAGCATTAGCGTAGCATAAAGTCTGCTTGCTTACTTAGCCTCCAAGTAAGTAGAAATACAGATATATTTGCAACAGCTTTGCATTATGATTTACATTTCACATTGAGCCGTGAATGTGGGTACTAGAACCAGTCGTTTCTCTCTTTTCTTAGACTCAACCATTAGGCCTCAGTGGAAGAGAATTTGTGGTCAATTAATGAGGGATGATCAATATCAACGTCAACTTATCTTATCTTTGTAATTTAGCCTTCTGTCCATTCCAAGTACAGAAAGGGTAAAAGTTTAATCTGATGATGGAAAATGTAAACCGTGTGACTGATCTGCAATCAGTATAAGTCAAATTAGAGCAGAATCTCTAATCAAGTAAAATGAGGAGGTCCATGATCAGATTATGACAGACCATGTCTCTGCCATCAGACATATGGCCAATATCAATTTGACAGATGCATCTAAGGTTCACCTGAAGGACAAACAAATATTCCTTCTTGTATTTAAGCAGAACTTTGACCCTTTTTAAAATATTTATATTTCCAGGGGAAAATGACTGAGCATGCATGCTCTTTTTCAGCATCGCAGTTACACATTCACACATAGGAGCTCACCAGTACACCCAGTCCTCTACTGCTGGCTGGACAGCTCGACTGGAGAAACTGAGTGTTAAGCACCTTGCTCAAGGGCGCCTCAACCCCAGCATAATGTCAATCACTATTCCTCACACAAATTTGTCCAGTAGGTCTGGTATTTGAACCGGCGACCTTTTTGCCACAAGCCCACTTCTCTCAAGTCTAGGCTACCACTAATACCAATTGATAATTGACAAATAGCCTCAGGATGTCCTGAGAGATTACTGGCTCTATGGCAGTGGTACATGAGTAATATTTTTCAGGCAGTGGAGACAGGCAACACTGCCTGCAGCACAGACAGGAATTTAAAAACTGGGACAAAAAAAGCAATGCAGATAAAAAATACTTCCAAAAAGAAGAAAGGAAATGAAAGAAAGTGCGTTGCAATTACTGGCCAAACTGTCTATCGGCATTGTTTTATAGTACTATGGCATTGGCTGACTACCATGGCATCAACATAAAAAAAACTGTTTAACAGGTTAGCTTCAGTTTAACTCGGTTAGCTTCACAGGTAACTAACTGCTTGATCAACACTTGCAATGGACACGTAGTAAGTTGTTAGGTTATAAGGTTATAAGAGCAACAGTTGAGTTCATACACGTCACATGCTTACTTATGAGTATTTGAAGTCATGATACAAGTTTGATATGGCTGCAAAGTACACAACCAAAACAATACAGCTTGTTGTTGGATAGTGTAGAGATCAACTGTTGTTAGTTCGTTAGCAGCCTTGGCTAGCTAACGTTAGCCAACTGTTAACTGACACATCATAGAATGTTATCACTGCCAGCCAAGCAGTTATGTCTTGACTGTAAACAGTCTTCCAGTTTTAGGTATCCTATGAATGGGTTTTGAAAAGCATACTGTTGTCCATGATACATTATCACATTTTACTGTACAAATGTACTCGAGATAGGAAAATAGAACCAGCCAAATGCTGAAAATTTTGACTATGGGTGGTTAACGTTACAGTTAAGTTAGCCTTTCCAACTCTGGCAGACACTTAACCAGCTTGATGTGTTTACGTGTCTGCCAGAGTTGCGTTAGACCGAGGGTTTCTTTTGTATCGCCAAAAAGTTAATTTCCCTCCCTATAACGTCCGGGTGAGGAATGGTTAGCATTTCAGGGAATAGGCTGAGCCCCATGGAACCAACAGTTTGCTGCTGCTACTAGGCTATGCTACCAGGACAGCAGGCTAGCTCACGCTGCTACCTGAAGTGAAGGCATTGGCAAGCACGGTGGAATATAGGTTCACTTTTATTCAGTTTTTCTATTATTGGCAGTTGCCACACATTTCTGCTATACATTGGTACGTAACGTCTGTTAGATATGAATGACAGGCCGCCAAGATGCACGCCACGCCGGTTATCCACGTCACTACAGTGCGAGGATTCACAGCGGCCCGTCTTGTCCCTAGCTAACTTAAAATGGCGGTGAAAGCTAGCTAACGTTAGCAAGCTAGCTAGCAACGAAACTCGTTGGAGGGAGTGTGAAATCATTCCAGCCAGGTAATTATCCACTTGTACTAGCGAGACATTTCACACGTCAAGGAAATTACGTTCACCTACCTTTGAATCTGAGGTCGGAAGGAGGGTCAAGAATAAGGACCTGCTCCAACTTTGACATTTTAGCTGAGGGGGTGCACTTGACTGCGATATCAGGGAGTCACTGACAAGTGGAAATCCTAGATCCCCTGCCACTACTGAGTCAAATGCTGACTGAGCTTTGCGAACGAGCATGTGGGTACAAATACTTGAACGCGCGAGTGCGCGACCCTGTTGCGCGTCCACGTGGTGGACCAACTGATGTGATTAGTTTTTGGTACAGTAAACTAGTTATACTGCGTGTACCGGTACTTTGAAATAGCCTACATGAGAGGAAAAACAAATTATAAAATGAGAAACTTGTTTTACTCTTACATACGTCTATCTCTTCGGTCTATTACAGTAACACAAACACACATGAGGCTATTTTTGTAAACAGCAAAATGCAATTAGGATAATACATGAGTTATACACAACTTGTGGGTTAGTTACACAAACTGTATTCCTCTGTCTGTAGAACTTAAAAATTTAGACTTTTTTTTTTTAGACTTTTCAATTTTACAATAGCCTTACTCCCTCTTGTGTGAATGATTTGTCAGATAGAACTACTTTGATAATTAAAATGTTGGTAAACCCACTCCTAGCAGAATTACTAAGCTATATGTGATGCTGAAGGTGCAAGTCCTGACCTTTAAAAAAAAATCTGAGAAAATAAGATAAGTAGGGAATTGTTGGGGAAGTTTGTAGAGATGGATCCTGATGTTTTATCCAGTGTACTGCTTGAGTGTTAAACCCAGTCAGAACTCCTATTAGTATTCCAATCCACTCTCTCAAAGGCCATTGACAACCTTGGCTACGGTTAAATCCATCTTCGTGACAAGTAGTGTAGACCTCCCCTCTGTAAGCTGCTGAGAGGGTAATCCACTGCAATGTGCTGAAAAAAGGACCCTGTGGAATGCTCCTCTCTCCATCTCATTTGTGCTATTTACAGCTTTTCAAAAGGTCACGTAACCATATGATAATATGTGCAGGAATAACACAATTTTCTTTAATAAGGTCTTCAAGTCTTATTCAGGGATCAGAGCCAAAAGATAGTGGGAGAGTAGTAAACGTTTCACATGTTTTCAAAGTTGGAGGTGCTTATGTAAGAGTTGGAGCAAAACATACAGGGGGTGGGTGCACTGCCTTTCAGTTTGGTCCACATAGTCAACAAAGCCAGACATAGGCTACATACTGTGTTTACAACTGCTTGCAGTGGCTGAAGTAACCTATTACTGTGCAGCCATATTGCGTAATTTTCTGTTTAGAGTGTTGGTTTCTGAGGTGTCCCGATGGATCAGCGGAGTAAGACGCATACCATGTACTAATGACGTCACAGGGTCAAATTCAAGGCATGACCTTTTGGCTGTCACTCCCCCTCTCTCTCTCACTCATCTTTCTGGTCTCTAATGCACTGTGCACTAACCATGAATGCAGCAATGGCATAAAATAATCTTTTAAAAGTATACTGGTTTCTTGGATAACCCTTTCAGATCACACACTTTTATCCTTCCAGTGGGTTAAAGTAACAAAAACAAACAAGGAAAATAATTATTACTAGTTTATTACACAGATTAATGTACAAAAGTTAAAATGGTCTACAGAGGATACAGGGTAGCATGACACAGTATAAGGATGGCTGTAGCTGGCACTTTCAAAATTGATTGTTATGCATACAATTAGTCTGTACTGATTTAGACTAGCAATACATGCATCTACCTAGCAGTATGCTCTTTTTAGCCATGTCATACATTTGTTTAGAAAAAGGTAAAAAAGGCACTTGTATGGCTATGAACATAGCAGTCAATAGAAATCAGAATCAAAATGGCAACACATAATCTCAATAAAATTGTTTGTGCGACCTACACTAGACATAGTAGATGATCAAAATTGATGCTGGACCTGAACACTGGTCATTAGCTCCATATGTGTCGTTCTCCCTTGTATGGAAATAACATCATACCAAACTCCATTAAAAAATCTGGGAATTTAATGTGGCCTTGCACATCGGCAAACGTGGAAACCTTGTAGAACATGACTAAAGACTTTTTATCAATTGAGTCTACTGATAAATTCGGCATACATCTGATCCACCAAGCAACTCTTATTTCAAAAATCAACTGCCAGTGCCCACCATGTTGTATTTTGGTGGAAGACTGTGATCATAAGGTTGAAATTTGCTTGTAGTTCAGAGCTCCTTGGTGGATTATATGTGAGCCAAATGTACCAGTGGAACCTAACGATTCAGAAAAGGCCTTAAGTCATGTTTTGCGAATTATGTATGTTTTTTCCAGTGAGCAAGGTCACATTAATTGCCAGATTTCTGAATGGAGTTCTGTGTGACGTTCTCTCCATACAGTAGAGA